>NC_047651.1:6362553-6490256 GCF_902201215.1 Prunus dulcis
AAGGATTTTCTACAACGCTACCTTACTTGGTGGTGCGGAAGCTATGACTGGCCCTGTGGTGGATCCCGCGTACCTCTATGGCCTGGGGGCGAAAAACAGTTTGAAAAAAATGTGAGTGGACCAAAAATAATGTTCTTCAAAGCAATTCTCATAAACATAATATCCCCCATTGTAAAAAAAAAAAATTTAACTAAATAAAACTGAATACTTACCTTCTACATCACGCATAGTCAATTCAAGGCATTCTATATCAGTCATATTCAAGCTCGAAAGTTTCATACAAAAACCCCTGAATTCAAAGCTTTCATAAAAGTACTGAAATCAAACGCGTATAAAAACTCTGTACTCAGACCTTTCATAACTGAATAAATATAAAGGGATCTATGTCCAAAAAATCAGAAAAACTGATTTATAATAGCTGAAAATCAACATTTAATAAAGAAACTCAGAATCCTTTGAAAATACCACCAGTATGTACCCCTGTCATTTCCGTCAATTCCCTGGCAGGTCTCGGGCGTCACACAGACTTACCCGAGCCGCAAACTGGCGAAATAAGGGGACTATGATCAGCCTGTCCCGCCGGCAGATTCCTCGATGACACCAAGTCAACTCGAGTCGCTCTGGCAGGGTGCAGGGGACCGTAGTCAGCCTGATCCGCAATCCTGGCAGGTCTCGAGGACATAAAGTCAGCCGAGCCGCAATCCTGGCAGGTCTCGGGACACCAAGTCTGCCGAGCCGCAAATCCTGGCACCCACGGTCCGAGCGTCCTCGAAACTCGTGAGGCAAGTCAAGTGCACTGACTGAACTATAATCTGACTGGATGTCCGTAGACATCGGTCCGACTCTGGGTGATCACCATAAAGAAAAACGGGTACGAGGTGGTTTTAAAATAATGTCCTTTTAAAAAGAAATATCTGAATAATAACTGTAAAACTCAAGTCGTGCTGCGGTCTTAACTGTTTCAAAACTCAAACTCTGTTTCTGTAACTGGTAAATAAGCAGCACCGACTTATAGAATTATTACTGTACTGCTCATATTCAAAATCGTATTAAAACTTACTCAAAGATTGAATGAAGAAACTTACTCAAATAAACTCATTTATAAAACTCATGTAAAACTCATGTATATAAAATCATTTATAAAATCTATTTTATATAAAAGCACATCAATTCATTCATGAAATCTGATTTATGAAAGAAGGCCCACTCACTGATGGTCCGAGCTACTTCGATCCCTCAGAGGTCTCCTTTTAAAATCCTGTCGGGCTCCTGGTGCCTGATTACCCCGAAAGATTAAATTAATAAACTGCTGAAATAAAACGAATTTCAATTAAACACCCTGCCCCCGGCTCCTAGAAATAAAATACTCCTATGCCCACATTAGCCTTTTCGGACAGTTGGACCAGTTTTGGGAGGTCCGATACTCAGCTAAGCGATAACTGTCAGATCGGCCGACTAGGGACCCGTTGGGTCCACAATCTCCGATGGCCAATCTGGATTTCCTTAAAGGTTTCTCACACAACAGGAACCATGTTCTGCGAATTTGGTCCGAATCGGACGGTCGGATTGGCCAAAATCGCGTTATCGCTTAAAACTCAAACCCTAGCCCCAGGGTTCGCGATTTCGGAGTATCCGGGACTCCGATTCGCAATCCGTAGAATTCTACGTGATCCTGAAATCACGTAGACCGACATATCCAAAATTCAGCTCGATCCGACTATTTAACGACACAGCACTCACGGATCGCGCGATATGGAAAATCCGTTCGGGGCTCAAACGGACTCCGAAACGAGATCCGCGAAATCCCACACGCTCGTGACGACACGAGGGTCACAAATCTGCACAGAATTATATCAGTATCCTCACCCACGCGCGGGCAGCTTTGGGTGTCCAAAGCGATACCGGGTGGCCCAAAAATCTCGGAACCAAGACTCCAAACTCTTACCCTAGGTAAAACACCCCATTTGGAGTCACTTTTGTTCTTGGACCACCCCCAAAAAGTGACCGAAAATGGTAGTTTCGAGGGGCCGAAGTTTTGGCCAAACTTCAAGTCGTAAATCGAACCCCTTAACTCTAAAATCGATCGAAGCCCATATACCCATCAGCTAGAGCACGAAAAATAGGTCAAAAACCATACCTTACTCGATCGATTTGGTGGAGAAACGGAGGAGAAATCTGAGCTGGAAGTTCGGGTGGCATTCGGACGAACCATCGTCGGAAATCATGGTTTGCCGGCAAGATTCCGGCACCCCCGAGGCTGGTGTTGGTCGGAAAAGAACGGCGGTCAAGTCACGGTTCCAATGGTACCCACGGCGGAGATCGGTTCCAAGTATGGTGGCCGTGGCGACGAGTTGAATGGGTGGAGATCGCGGGCGGTTTGGCTGCGGGAGGAGAGAGAGAGGGCTGACGGGGGAGAGGAGAGAGAGTGATATAAATATCTGCCTTTTTGACCAAATTACCATTTTGCCCCTCGCGATTTTTAGACCATAACTTCTTCGTTACGGCTCCGATTCGGGTCTACTCCGTGTCTACGAACTCCTTTCGCCGCGCTCTACGCAATGGCGTAGGCGAAATTCCCAAATTCTTTCCCGATTAAAAAGTCAAATTTTCCCCATTAAAATATGCGAGGGCAATTTGGTCATTTCGCTAAAAGATATTTTCCTTACCTTTTTAGATATTTTCTTTCTTTTTGATATTTTGTTTTGGGTTCTTACATTTAATGAGACCATTATTCAAAACAACATTTTTCGTATTTCAATTAATAATAAAAGAAAGCCACAATGTGTGATTGATATTCGATGAATGCATTGGATTTGGACTTCTTCAACCGATCACGGCCAAGGAATGAACACCTCTTGACCTCGGTACTTCTACCTTGAAGACTAGGCTTTACAATCAACCAAGTTATTGTGTTGGTAACGTTGACATATTTAATGCATTGTGATGTACATAAATAAAGAATTTAGTTTTCTCATGTGTGGAATTAACCAAAATTAGAAAATGACTAGCCAACAAGACTATATGGTAAAGTTGCTCTATAATGATTAAGTTTTATTATTTAAAGAAATCTATCTATTTTACAATTTGATTTGGCATCATTTTGCCAAAAAAAGGCTTCTTTTTTTTTTTTGTTTTGACAATGTGACATTATAAATTACTATAATCTAGGAGGAGGATGACTCAAACTTTGGTGCAATGGTGTCGGCACCAAGGACAGACTCATGATTTCAAAATGGGGTGAGCTAAATTTACCTGACCTACAAACCTACTAAGAAGATAGAAAACTCAATGATACGAGTGAATTTCATTGATAACAAAAAAAATTCCAAAGAATCTTTGATCTCTTAGGTTTTTTATGTCGATCCGACATTATAAAAGTATAACCTATTGAATAATATATTCAAGCCAACATGTCAGCAACTAATTAATTCATTAAATCTCACTGATCGATAATTCATTATTCATACAAGCAAGAACGCCAAAATTATTATCATAGTTTTCTCTATTTCATGATAATAAAAGCCTTTGACTGATTTTCTCATAGGAACTCTATGACAAAATGAAATGGAAGTAATTCTTTTAGCTATAGTATGAAGAAAAGGAAAGCTAGTGATATGAATGGTTTTCCAAAAAATCTAAAAATAGTTGATCACGTGTTTATCAACTTAGAATTTATGTAGAGCATAATTAGTCCAAGGTAAAGTTTCCAATGTTTTCAAAAAGAAAAAAAAAAAAAAAAAAGTTTCCAATATCAGCTAACTTTAATTTCACACTATGTTTACACTGTTTTTATCCTTCGCAAAGATTTGCAAGTCAACCTTCTAGCTAGCAGAGGTGGGCTACATGTAATTTTGATTGAAAGACAAGAAAAGTCACCTAGGCTATAGTCCAGGTTAGTATCTTTCTAGGTATGTCCCTGGTCGGCACACTATCTTAGCCAACTAGCCTAATCCAAATTTGCAAGAGAGACTTCTATTCATGTGCTCGTTTGATAGAATTTCTTAAAATCCCACTCATCTTTCCTATGTTATTTCCCTTAATTTTTCTTAATAATTAAAAAAAAGTTTAATTTCTCTAATACACCGTGAAAGTATAATCAAATCTCACATTGCCCCTGAAACTCAAAGTGACTCACCTTGATCCTTGACCGATGTTTTGTGTCTCACTTTGTCCTTTACCATTAAGCCCGTTAGGTTAAAAATGCTAAGCCAAGTTTAGGAGAAGAAAAGCGGGATCATGCCTTCATTAGTAAGTACGAGTCCGCACACCTATCATATTTGGGTTTTGGTACTCCTCTTTGTCTATGATGAAGATAAAGTTGCTCGGTGGATACATGTAGGTGGTTGTTAGAGGTGGGGGTGGCTGTGAGTGGAAGAAGTTCAGGAGAGGTGGCTATGTCTTGCTTGGGGAGTGATGGTGGTGACTATTGGGTTTTGACGTAAAAGGAAGGGCGGTCTTTGGGTGGGAATTGGCTTATTGAAATTTTTTTTTCATTAAACAATAAAACATTTAAAAACATTATTTTTTTCGTTAAAAAATAAAATATTTAAAAACATTATTTTTATTATTTGTTGTTTATCTTAAATCATTATTTTTTAAATAAAATATTTTATTATGTTTTTGCACACATAGCACTTATGTGGTATGTATTTTAGCAAAATAGTGGGTCTCGCTCGTGCCATGTTAGCATTTTTAACAGAGTTATTAAAGGATTTAATAGTAAGGGACAAAGTGAGACACAAAACATCAGTTCAGGAATCAAAGTGGGTCAATTTGAGATTCACAGAGCAATATGAGATTTGACCATACTTTAAAAGGAAACTAGAGCAATTAAACCTTAAAAAAATGAACACAAAAACAAATATCATACGTTGACAACTTTGATGAAATAATGGTTTTGTAAAAAATAAAAAAAATCAATAATAGCTAACATAAATAATAGAATCTCAGTTGTTAATCATATATAGATCATTGGATGTAATTTTTTTTTACAAAATGAAAGCAAATAAGTATGCATACCAATTATATCAAAATGCATATTAGATTGAAACATACCGTTGCGCATATGTGATTATATTTTTCTCTTTTATAGGCAACAAACAAATTTCATATCAAAATTAACTATTACGTAACAATTTCCGAAATGCGCAGATGTACATAAAAGAAAATTTTTAATATACATAGTTAATTTCTTTCCTTTTTATACAAAATAAAAAATAAAAAATGTATGGTGCGAGTTTGAGATTCATAAATATTAAAAATAAATAAATAATAAGAAGACTACTAAAAACGTTTATGCGCTGTGTTCCTCAATATCGCTTGTATAAGAAAAAAGTATTAAAATCACCGATAAAATAAGTAAAATTTAAATTTTATTCAATTCAATGAGATGAATTGACCATGGAATAATCTTGTGACCACATGATGGGATGTAACATGGTTGTTTGGTTGAAGCACCAATGACTTCAGTGTGAGGAAGTGCACAGAAGAGAATCCCGACCACAATTAAAAAGCTTTTCATATGCGAAGGGAAAACCAAAAGGTTGCCTCCCACGTCTTAACCGCGGTTAAAACGTAACCTGACTCTAGTTAAATAAAAAGTCACCTTTGCTTCTTCCTATCTTCTGTCCCTTCCCTGCAGTCGCCACTCTTATATTTTTCTCTCATTTTCTTCCTCCATTAAGAAAGGGAAAGAAAACCCACTAAATTCTCTCTCTTCTGACTCTCTCTGAGCAATCAGAGGGTGCTTGAGGAGCTTCAATGCTCTCCTATTAACACATGATATCCATCAATCAGGTACCTCTCATCTTTCTGCTTTTTTATTTGAAGTACTCGTTTCATTTCTCTGTCTTCTGGTCTACAGAATTGATTATAAATATATTTTTTTGTTCTCAGTCTTGTGATTTTTCATTGGTTTTGATGGTTGATCTTTTGCTGTTGCTATATCTGATATGCACCACTATCTGGTTTTTGTCTTAGTAATATTTTTTCTCTGGGTTTTGTTTGGTGTGCCTTGTTGTTTTGTAGTTCGTTTAGGTGCAGGTCCTGGTTTGCGTTTTAACAATTTTTTTTTCTTTCTAGCTCATCTTTTTAATTTTCGTGTTTTTTCTTTTAATTTTTTTGTTTGTGAATTTTGGATTGGATATGTTTGGATCTGGATGGGACGGACAGCTTTGAACAACCTTCTGATCCAAAAGAGGGCTACCCTGAATTTCTGAATTTATATTAAATAATGGAAGAAAATAATAATTGAATTATGTTGCTTAGATTGGTGAAATATATGCTGTAAACCCGCGTTTTAAGCTTATAACAGTTTGTGTAAACCAAAAGGAAAAAAAAAAAATTCAATAATATGGTTTTATTTATTTATTTATTACAAAATGAATCCGGTGATGGTGGATCTGGGGGAAGTTTTCCATGTTCTTTCTGCTTTAGTGGTTGTTTGCAGTTGCAGGGTATGTACATATAACTTAAATTTAGTTTTTATTGTAATGATCTCATGTTTTTCGCGTCACTGATGAATTTTTTTGGTTTTTGTTTTTGGTTCTTTTTTCTCGGTTATTCAAGAACCTTATCTTTTGTTTTGGTTCGTAACTTATTTTGTTGCTTTTAGTGATGAGGCCCATGTTCTAGGGTTTATTCTTTGGGTTCTTTTAGTGTAAGAACATGGAGATCTGTTGCGTCACCTCGTTTGTTTGCATTCGTTGTTGGTTTCATGCTAATGTAATGTATGGCGTGTCTAGGTGCTTCTGTCCAAATACTTTTTTTATTTGTAATTACTCCTTATTTATGAAATATCTACTTTCCCTTGTTTTTCCTTTCATTCAATTAGAGTTAATATTGCGAGTTCAATTTACCTGATCTATGATACGTGACACTTCGGGATTGAACTGACTTATTTGTAATTTATTCATTTGCAGAAGTTTGGGTTGAGTATCCTTTATTGAGAAACCTTGGCTCATAAGAAGTTTAAAGCTAATATCTGTTCGCAAGATTGGAAATCTTTTAAAGAGTTCTAGAGTGGTGGTGAAGTTGATTTGGACTGCATTTAATTGCTCAATTTTATTTTCGTATATAAAATCAGGGCTGTTCTCTTTGTCGGTGCTAAATGGGGATCTTTGAAGAAATGGGTTTCTGTGGTAATCTTGATTTCCTTTCGGCTCCTCCTGGGGAAGGAGAGGCAGCTCCAGAGCATGACCCAGAGGCAACAGCAGAGGAGGATAATAGTGATGAAGAAATGGATGTTGATGAGCTTGAGAGGAGGATGTGGAGAGATCGGATGCTATTGAAGCGACTTAAAGAACAAAGTAAGGGAAAGGAAGGAGTTGACAATGCAAGGCAGCGTCAATCACAGGAACAAGCTCGGAGGAAGAAGATGTCGCGGGCACAAGATGGAATCCTGAAATATATGCTGAAAATGATGGAAGTTTGCAAAGCTCAGGGTTTTGTTTATGGGATTATCCCGGAAAAAGGAAAACCAGTGAGTGGTGCATCTGACAATCTTCGAGAGTGGTGGAAGGAAAAAGTAAGGTTTGATCGTAATGGCCCGGCTGCAATTTCCAAGTATCAGGCAGATCATTCAATCCCTGGGAAAAATGAAGACTGCAGTGCGGTGGCATCCACTCCTCACACCTTGCAGGAGCTCCAAGACACAACTCTTGGTTCCCTTTTGTCAGCTTTGATGCAGCACTGTGATCCACCCCAAAGACGTTTTCCATTGGAGAAGGGTGTTGCCCCACCTTGGTGGCCTACGGGTAATGAGGAATGGTGGCCTCAATTAAATTTACCAAAGGATCAGGGTCCTCCCCCATACAAGAAGCCTCATGATTTGAAGAAGGCTTGGAAGGTGAGTGTTCTCACGGCTGTGATAAAGCACATGTCACCTGATATTTCCAAGATCCGCAAGCTTGTTCGTCAGTCTAAATGTTTGCAGGACAAAATGACTGCTAAGGAGAGTGCTACTTGGCTAGCCATTATAAACCAGGAGGAAGCTTTGGCCCGGAGGTTGTATCCTGATAGATGTCCCCCTCCATCAGCTGTTGGGAGTGGGTCTTTTACAATCAGCGGTACCAGTGATTATGATGTTGAAGGGGTGGATGATGAACAAAATGTTGAAGTAGAGGATTGCAAACCTCTTGTTAATCACTTCAATATTGGAACAGCTGGACAAAGAGAGAGGATGGTACCTCAGATTAAGGGAGAGCTGATTGAGACCAACTCAGACTTTGGTCAGAAGAGGAAGCAGCTGGCCGAAGAGCCACAGATGATGCTAAATCAGAAGATTTACACCTGTGAATACCCCCAATGCCCATATCATGATTGCCGCCTAGGCTTTCTCGACATAACTGCAAGAAACAATCACCAGTTGAATTGTGCATACCGGGGTAATTCTTCACAAGTGTTTGGAATGTCAGGCTTTCATCTTAACAACGACAAACCTGTGGGCTTCTCTCTACCCATTACTCAACCTAAGCCAGCTATTCAACAACCAGTGAACCAGACAAGTAGTTTTAATGCTTCGGGACTTGGACTAGCTGAGGATGGGCAGAAAATGATATCTCAACTGATGTCATTCTATGATAGTAATGTTCAGCAGAACAAGAACTCAAATCCTGGAAACCTCAATGTTGTCGAAGACCACAACCAGCAGCAGGTGAAATTTCAATTTCCAATGGAGGATAACTTCTATGGTCAAGGGCTGGTTATAGGACGCAACATGTCTGAACCGACCTCCTTGCCTATGCTTCATCCAGTTTTCCCACCCTCAGAAATTCAGTTTGATCCGTGCAAGTTATTTGATTCTCCATATGGTAACCATCCCAATGATCCTGTCAACTTAGGTTTTGGCACTCACCTTAACTCAGTCGACTATAATGATGACTCAATGTTGAAGCAAGATGCATTTTGGATCTGATGAATTTGGGTTTTCATATATTGACTGCTCCACTATCTGAATAAGGCTGTATATTATGTTGTTTGGCGAGGGGTTGGGGGTGAATGAGGATATCCCCATACAGTTCTGGACTGAACAGGTGAAGCTTCGTTTTTTAAGTTTAGCTGCTTATTATATCTGTCGGACCTTTTAGAAGAAATTGGGGGTTCTCTTGCTGCAACTTCATCATCCAAGTATAGGTTGTCTAGTTGTTCTCAGTGCAGTATTTGGTAGGGCCAATAAAGGACTGGAAAGAAGCCAATCTAATACAAGTACTTTTGTTGAAATGTTAGAAACATTTTCTGGTTGCTAAAGTCATTGTTGGCATGTAGTTATGTAATGTATACAGAGACATCTATATATGTGGTGGTGGTTTCATGTATCTTAGAAACATTTTGCTTGTTTCTCAACTGGTTTTCAGTTTGTGTTATCAACAATTCATTCTTGCTTTCGCAGTTTATCAGGGGAAAGCTCGAATTGAAATATCAGCACTCTTCTACCTGCATAAGCAATGCCCTGTTAGGTCTGATAAAACTTCCAACTACTCATTTTTTGCAAATTATGTGATATAAATTAGATAGAAACCCCCTCCCGTCCGGATGCGCGGCTGAGCTGAAACTGAACCTTGTTGCTTTCAAGTTAACCTGGCCCCTCAATGCCAAGTGTGCTTTTTTGTTTGGTGAATAAATGCCAAGTTTTTTAAGTTTTCCGTGGAGGTTTGTTTATTTTGTCACATCTATCAGAATGGTCTTACATGTGAGGAATGGGGAAAAAAGTCAGAGAGACAGAAAACGGGTCAAAGTTGGGCAATTGTTTTTGTTTTGGTCGATGTTAGGCAAGTTCATTGAAAGTAGTCATTCTTCACCTAGTAGTGGCAATAGTGATAATTGGAGAGCAGTTGCCATTGTTGACTCTAGTCTCCCTACTTTCGATTCTTTTTGAAAGTCACTGTCAAGTCGTGTAAGCAAAGGAGAAATGTTCGGACCTTTAATCGATTGAAAGGATTGGATTTATAATAAGGAAAACTAATGAACCGAGAGTCCGTACGTGCATAAGTGATTGTCAAGCAGTTATTGGACGTGAATCCTCTAGTGACGTAAACTATTCTATCCCGGCATCACTACCTTTCTTCTTATTTCTCTCCTTATATACTAATTTATGGAAAAAGAGATACAGAAATCATAATTCATGGAAAAAGAGAGATACAGAAATCATAATTCATGGAAAAAGAGATACAAAAAAGGCACATGACACCGAAATAGGATAGTGTGTTTCCACAATGAGACCCACATCCATCTACCCTACCAAAACTCTAACAATGAGAATCAACATCAGCCTGGATAAGATAGGTTTTGATGGGAGGGCCCAACAACCTCGTGAGATAGGTTTTGGTCCCATAAAACTTCTCTAAAAATATTTTCAGAACTTTCAACCGTTTCAAGCTTTCCAATTTGTTATAGATTTTGTGTATGCTTTTACATTCTTAAATCTTTGGGTTTTAAATTGTCTTTTTTAAAAACGTTTTATACACGTAAAAACATTTGAATTTTAATTTTCAAATACATATTTTAGAAAAGTGTTATGTACCAATCGTATTTTAAAAAATACATCGGCAAACAGGGTCTAGTTCGTGTAAAAGGGTATTGACTTGCATATCAGTGATCTCAAATTCGAACCCCCATAGCACCTCAGTAGTGTGTATGAGAAAGAAAAAAATCGAGGTCCTCTGCAGTTGTAAATTGTGGTCTTGCCTGCATTTCATATAAACAAAAAACAAAAACAAAAATTGTAAACTTATCACTAGTGTATTTGAAACTCTCTCCCCTCTAGTTTGGATTATCACTTGTACTAGAAAATAGCGTATTAGAACATTACAACGCATCTAGTTATCAAGTTTTCAAACTCTAATGGCTATCTACTATACACTCAATGCGGGGCCATCAATGCAGTGATGAAGGACGACGGACGGTGTCGTGCAAAGGTTTATTTGGTTGTGAGATACGGTAATGGTGTTGATCAATCTAGGGATTTTGGTTAATCAGATAAATTTTTTTAAAAAAATAATTAATCACTCTTTAATTCATGTGGGAGATATAATGGATTCAAATTTGGTAACTTTAGCATTATTGATTGCATAAAGTCTGTTTTAGTTAGACTTCTTGCAAACCCCCTAGACCATTGTGGAATTATTAGAAGTCATGATTGAACACACATATAATTGTATGAATTTTATAGACTTTATAAAAGTTCATTAAAGTCCAAATTGAATGCACCTAGACTTTTATATATTTTTTTAAAATTAATTTTAATTAAATACCTCCACTGAAAGGAAATGACTCCCTGTGATTGCAAGAGATGAGAAATTATACAATAGCAGTAGCTGGCATTGATGATTGGTACCGTCCAACAAAATTCAGTCATGTGTACACATAACTTTAAAGTTGTGTCATTAGCACCACCGGCGTTGCATATTGAACAGAACCCCAAAAAAAAGGTCACAGGTATCCAATCTATGACGGGGATACCTGACCAAAAGCCGAAAGGCCTCACGGCGGTGGCCTTAGACCATGATCGCTTCAACACTTCACCATAGATTGACAAATTTGTGTGCAGGGGCAGAGCCACCTGCAGGCCCACAATGGCCATCGTCCCCAATATTTTATAAGCCTCCCTCCAATCAATGTAATGAATTGTACAAACTAAGAGGAATTTGTATGTTTTGAGTTAATGGGCACCCAATAAATTAATTTTGGATAATAATGTGTCTTTTGTCTTTAAAAGATATTTTGGTTTCTTTAAGATAAAAATAAGAAAAGATGGCTATAGTTGGATAGATTTAGTTGAAAAATCTTAGGACTAGATAACTAGCCGAATAGGTTGAAAATATTTGACAAAAAAATAATTGAAATGACTATGAGTTTAACATATTTCTAAATAAGTATTACAAATTAGTTTTTAAATTCAATCAAATTGATATTGAATTGGATTGGATGTGGGGTTTTGATAATGAAAAAAGACAATGATGAAATATGAAACATTTATCATTAAGTTTAATCTAATCAAGCCAACGGCATCTAGCCCAGTGGAAAAGGGCCTTGACTTACAGACCAGAGGTCTCAAGTTCAAACCCACATAGCCTCTTAATTGTGTGTGTGAGAAATCCTCTTCTCCTTTAGTTTAGACTATCACTTGTACTCAATATATATATATATATATATATATTTAAAGGTTTTATCTAACCAAACACATTGATATACTTAAATTTAAAATATAATAGAAATGCTAGAGAAAATTGTTTTCATTATCTATATATTACAAGGGGCTAGTTATATATTAAACATGGCTCCATCAAATAACTTAAAATGTTCATAACCTTTTCAATTGCACATACCTACACAAGCAAAATAAGCATGAAACAAACTATATTGGATTGAATTCTCACAAAAGAAAATCCGTCATCCAATCCAATCATATTGATTTTTGAAATTAGGGATACAACCAATCAGTCAAATCATTCAAACCAATAAAAATTGAATTGAATTAGACTGGATCAATCGATTTTCCGAATTGAATTAGATCTTCCACACCCCTAATATATGTTAATTTTTCGGCTGCCTAAAATTTGAATTCTAGCTTCGCTCCTCGTTGTGTGCATAATATTGTTTGATGATTACCCAAAATACATAGGCTTAAGGCCATGATAGGCTATTGGGAGGCACAAGGGGTTGGCTGAGTACCTCACCACCAATAAGCCATCAACTTTATGGGGAAAGATGAAATCCCAATATTTTTAGGGAGCTAATTTTTTCACTTCTCGTTTGTCCACTTACACTCCTTTTTGTGGGAAATTGTATGTTATAGTAAAAAGTACTAAAAATCAAAAGAGGCTTATGATTAATTGTAGTGATGTGGGCCAGTAGTTTTAGTGTCTGCTTTAGTTTTGCTTTTAGCATGTTAATTTGTTGCCCTCTTGAGATTGGTACTTTAGATATCTTGTTGATGTCTTTGATTATTGTACCGTTGAAGTTCATCTACTGAAATTTGTCTTCAATCAAAACAAAAAAACAAAAACAAAAGGGAGTGTAATGGACAAAAGGGAGTGGAAAAATCAGCTCCCTATTTTTAACATTATAATCACAACCATTGTTGTTTTTTAATTTGTCAGCAATTGCTTTGACAAAATATTGGGGAAAAAAAACTATTTGGGCTATTTGCGAAGAATGTAGGAAGCGAAAAACCTTAATTGGTCTCAAGCACCACTCTATAATTAGTCTTGTCCACCCAAGTAGACTAACAAATTTATATTTCCACAAAACAAGTGGATAATTAAAAGAAAATTTACCCTCTCCTAGAAAATAAAAAAAAGTTTCTTGTTAATTATAAACAAATCATTTGCGCATGGCTGTACATGAGGAGCTAACTAAATATATATACATATGTATTCTATATATGAAATTTCGGCATTAAACTTTAGTATCCAATAATATTGATTAAAGAATTCAATTAGAGGTTCGGTTTGCAGGCCATGGAGTTCTCACAACCATGATCAAGGACTCCCAAGGGATGTGCGCCATTGCTTTGTTTGCATGTTTGTCACAAGGTTTTGATTAATTATTCTCAACTTCTTTACAAGGTTTTAATTTTTCTCTAATTCACCACAAGATTATGATGTTCAATCCATGATGGTTGCAAATTACTGGGTAAATTTTGCATTTCTCTTTACTAATTTTGTTCTCCAGTTAATTACCCTAACCATTTGAGTCTAAAGAAAAATTTTAATTTAATTTAAGTGGATTTTTTTTTAACTGAAGTGCTGCATTCAATAGACGGCATAGAAACCACTACAAGGCTACAAATCAAGAGGGCCTAGCCACAAAGGGAAGCAACATGGTGCCCAAGGTTAAAAACCAACTAAATTTAACATGTGCCAAAAGCAAAACGCTGCTAGTGCCAAAGATAAACCAGCTAAAGGAGTTACATGAGTAGGCACATAAGCAGAGCCTAACACACGTCCATTCCTTCCAACAGGAAATATGGAGCCAAATACTTGGAGGGCAAAGAAGACCATCTTTGTTTAGAACAGGGGTTCGAAAAGATGGGGGTCTAATGACCCACACTTCCATGTGCATCCTTTCCTTCGTTTTCATTGCCAAAAGATTGGCTGCTTCATTCGCTGAACTAGGAATCCAAGAGCAATGACAATTAAAATACTTGGAATGTTTCTCCTTGAACTTGTTCAGGATGGAATACATCGTCCAAGGCCCTCTCGCAATATTACCATTTAAGCATTGAGTCATAGACCTTGAATCCGATTCTAAAATTACATGTCTTTTCCCCGTCTCCTGAGCAAACATGCTTCCCCATAGAAGTGCTTAAGCCTCGGCTTCCAAAGCACTTGTGGTGATTTGAACTATTTTTGCGGTGATGAACTTGCATTGAGACTCTCTAATTATAATTCCAAGTCTGACCTTGCCGTTTCTCAGGTTACACATAGCATCCACATTGAATTTGACGGTATTTCCAGATGAGGGTAACCAAACAGAGGGAGTAGTTTGATGGTTGTTCAACTTCAGAATATTGTTGTGGGTATGCACAGTTTGGGCAATAAGGAAAATGGTTACAATAATTGAGGTAGCATACATCATCGCTTCTGGGGATGGTCTTTGGAGCTCAAATACAACATTACATCTGGTTTTCCATATGTTCCACTAGGTGAAAGCAATTTGTGCCATGACCCATCTTAAGTCATCCTTACTTTTTGCATAGATATGGAGAATATTGGAGAACCATTGGCCAATATTGGTGACTTCCTGAGGGTTGACTCTATAAGTTAGGTAGCCACCAAACCCTACACTTTTAACCCAAGGAGATAGAAGTAAAAGATGCTCAAATGTCTCCTCATGCGACTCCCAGATGGGGCAAATATGCGATTTTCTGATTCTTCTTTCGTATAGGTTGTCATTGGCTGCAAGGCTTTTTCTAAAGATCCTCCACATGAAATTATTGATTCTTTTGTTTGGGGGGGGGGGGGGGTGATGTTGAATCTTCCATAAGGCTTTCCAGATGTCCTTCGTAATTGTGATGGAGGTTAAGGGATATGTTGAATCTTCCATAAGGCTTTCCAGATGTCCTTCGTAATTGTGATGGAGGTTAAGGGATATTAATGGTTCAGTACTTGGTTTTTGTGATGGTTCCAACGATAGCCAGATTTAATAGTATACCTACCACTTTTCTCATATGGCCAAATTAAGTGATCTATGTCCTCCCTATGACCAGTGGGTGCTCTCAGGATAGAAATTTCCTCATCTTTAGAGATCATCTGATGGATTGAATCCAACTTCTAGGTACCTGTCTCATGATCA
Organism: Prunus dulcis; assembly: GCF_902201215.1. Classification (NCBI taxonomy): domain Eukaryota; kingdom Viridiplantae; phylum Streptophyta; class Magnoliopsida; order Rosales; family Rosaceae; genus Prunus; species Prunus dulcis. Next base: position 6,377,848 of record NC_047651.1, read on the forward strand.
ATGACAGACCCAACTAAGGTGTCATCCAAATGGCCCATGCCATTGTCTCCCTCAAGGGTCCCAAAAAGGCTAGGAATCGAAAGGTCTTTCCAGAGTTTAGTTGGTGAGCCACTTAAATTTGCCCTAAATTTAAGTGGATATAATTTTGATTAATCATATTGCAGTTCCTGTGAATACTGCTGAGAGCAATTTTCAACCATTGCAAAATGCATCCAACCCTGAAGAATTGGAAGTAAAGTGGTCTGACCTCCCTAAAGATTTTGTATTTGGAGTCTCTACATTTGTTACACATGTGCATAATAATCTGTGATACTATTGTTTGTATCATAATCAACTGAGCACATTCGATACTGGAGGATTGGCGTGCATACAAACCCACAACGTGCCGAAGGTAAAACACTTATGGAAAATCCCTAAACACTAATGACGTCATCATGACCTCAGCTACCAAAGAGACATCTTCCTCCAATGCGGCAATAACTTGTTGAAGGTGATTGCCGAAGCTCCAAATGGTAGAATCTAAGCCTTTGACACGTATCAGCACCACAGTGATTTGTACAAAGTCCCACATCAAAACTTTGTGCAAATACTCACATCCATTCTTCTATAAAATGGGAATAATGCCCAAGTAAAAAGGTAACTACTTTTCACCTTTACCATTACTCAGCTAAAATTACTGTGCGCACTACACTTACTGACTTAAGCATCAGATAACCTTCAACAAGTATCACACCGGTACCTGAAGCTTGACAATTGCTTCTTATGTCCCTTTTTTTGCAAGACAACATTGCGACCAAAGGTTCCCCTGCCGAAGGTCCCCACTTCTCCATTCCCTGTCGAAGACTCCACACCTCCTCTATCTAAGTTGAATCCAGTTGTGGACATCAACACATTGGTGCCGTCTGTGGGAACCGACTTCTGAATCTCACATCTCTCTTGGTCTTGCTGGCTCCTTCACCCATCAGACCTTTCTGTCTCTTTAGCCCATCATATTATATCATGCCAAGCGAAGCTAGCCTTGGTACTCAGCACAACACTCCCCATGTGGTGTAACATCCCACATCGACCAACGGAGAGGGGGTGATGTGCCTTATATGTGCATGCTCACCTCCATCTAACGCGAGGCCTTTTGGGAGCTCACTGGCTTTGAAGTTATGGGAACTCCGAAGTTAAACTAGTTGGGGGGCTAGAGCAATCCCATGCTGGGTGACCCACTAGGAAGTTGTTCGTGAGATCCCAAAAACAAAACCGTGAGGGCAAAGAGGGGGGCCCAAAGCGGACAATATCGTGCTACGACGGAACCAATCCCGAGATGTGACAATTTGGTATCAGAGCCACTCTGCCGTGTGGTGCGAGTGTGTCTACGAGGACGTCAGGCCCCTAAGAGGGTGGATTGTAACATCCCACATCTACCAACGGAGAGGGGGTGATGTGCCTTATATGTGTATGCCCACCTCCATCTAACACGAGGCCTTTTGGGAGCTCACTGGCTTTGAAGTCATGAGAAATCCAAAGTTAAGCGAGTTGGGGGCTAGAGCAATCCCAAGATGGGAGACCCACTGGGAAGTTGCTCGTGAGTTTCCAGAAACAAAATCGTGAGGGTAAAGAGGGGGGCCTAAAGCGGATAATATCGTGCTACGGCGGAGCCGATCCCAGGACGTGACATGTGGAGTCCTCCAAACGAAGACACTCTGCTGATGCCGATCTTCTGGCCGAAATGGCGTGCCTCCGTGTTGATGTTACCAAAATCACAGAGAAAGTATGATCACTTTCGCACCAAAACGGTGAACTTGAGCACGACTGTCGTACCTTGAAGCGCAATTGAGAGAACATTCACCAACAGTTAGACCAACATGATGTTACCCAGGGTGTTGAGCATACCGTGCCGAACCAACCATCCATCTCCCTGCACAACACTCCAACTCAGCCTCAGCCTGACAAAGGTTAAGGCTACCATCATCTTGAAGCAACCAGGTCACACCTCCTTCAAATTTCTCCACCTAGGGTTCAACCTCACTGTTCAACCAAGGGGTACAAGGATTGTAGGGATCGCATCTCTGAGCTTTGGCCAAAACCCATCCAAGTTCCTATGGACCTTGACGACCCATATGTTGCCCAACTTGGCCCTCCACTGAAGCCATAACATCTTCTCGTTCCAGAAAATATTGGTGATTTTGAGGATTGGGAACCTTATAACCTTAAGGACTGGAAGCCTTACCATTCAGAAGCTCTTGAGGAATGAGAAGCTTATCCACCATCACCGTTAAGCACCAATCTTCAGCACATGATGTTAGATGTATGCCTTAGAAGCCAATATAGAAATGGAATATTCTAAGGATATAATATAATTAATATAATCAAAGGGTCATGAATGTTACTCTAAGGTACATAATGTACACAAAGTAACAACTCCATGGATAAAGATATGAGTGGAAAGAAGTCTAAAAAAGTTTGATTCACAAGAACTTTTCATAGGATCACCAATTGGCCAATGGTAATCCGCAAAGACTGGTACACACAATGTTTGCTCAATTGGGAGGATGACTAGTCTCAAGTCATTTGTGTAGAGACACTGAGACATGTGTGTAGGTGCTCTATAGAGATGGAGTTCACTGAATGCGATCAACTCAAGAATTCTTGTATAGAAGTCTTACCCAAAAGTGTCAAACAAAGAATTCTAAGTTATGATAATGCAAATTAGTCCTTATACCTAAGACATCATAGTTGTCTTGTGTGTATGAGCTGTTTATTTTTTTAGAACACTATACAGTTGTATCAAAAGGATGTGACTTAAAGATGTTCTTTAGGATGCTCAGCATATGCACAGAGGCATGTGAATGTACAATAAGGAATTTCTAATCTTAGTAAAAAGATAGAATAATCTAAAGATATGATTCGTTGAATCTTTGGCCAAAGTACAGGATTGAAATAAGAACGTTTGCAATTACAACCAAGTGAATCATAGAACCTAAAGATGTCATTTTAGGGATTTGACCCAAGTTAACCTTATTCTAACAACACGACATGGAGTATTATAATAAGAGAAGGACCAAATTGCATTGTAATACAAACTGACTAGGTTCTCTAAATTAATAGTATTTACCTTGCGTAGCCATGACATTAAGTGTCACTCATGGTTTGTGGAACCCTTTTAAGGACTAATTACAATTAGCCTTCACCAATATGGAGAATTGTATAGAGGGATACTATTGACATTCGATTTATAAGTAATCATTCTTACCCACAGCCTTGCTAATTAGAAGTTAAAAGATCGCACACTGAAAATGTATGGATCAAGAATTGAAAAGATAATAAATGATTTTGCGGCTTGGTCAAAGTCAAAGTCAAAGTCAAAGTAAAAATTCAAATTCAAAGGTCAAACTATTGACCTGAGACTTGATGTGGTCAACACAAGATTGACTAGGACCAATGCTTGTTAGGCAAGTTAGTGATTTAATTAGTTAAGTCATTAAACCAATTAAACTAATTAGATTAGCTTAAAGAATTAATTAAAGTTATGGAACCTTAGTTTTGGTCCTACATGACTTAAACATTTATAATAAAATGGACCTTATAGGCTTAGACAAAGTGTGACACATTATAAGAACCAAAGTAGCCTAAAAAGGCCCAGGAAGAGGAAGGTGTGGCACATGGTTCTTTAGTGGCACATGTATGACATTATGTCTCTATATAATCATAGCCATAGCACAACACCTTCTTAGGGTTTCAAGTTAGGCATTTAGGAAGAGAGAAACACATCAAGCCTCCTCCCTAGTGTCCCTTGGCAGACCACCATAAAGAAGAAAAAGTTAGCACCCATTTTTCTTCTCTTGGTTCCTTATTGTTGGTGTGATAATTAGGTTTAGGGTTTATTATTTAATATAGTTGACTTTGTATACTTACCTTTTTTTGTATACTTTGTACATATTATAAATACCTCAGAATGAGAAGAATAAAATCATTCGATTCATTCATATTTCTAGATGGTATCAGAGAAATTGATCTGATTGGCTCACCTGCGATCTGAAACCCCAATTTAAAACAAATTCCCTAAACCACTCTCTAATGTCGTCGCACCTCTCTAGCGTTGTTTACCTTGCCTGTGTGTTGCCGCAGCCTTCTAAACTTTCATCAAGAGTATATTGACCTTGATGTTGTTACCTCTCCCCCTAAACACAAAACCCAATTCCGCTGCCAATATGCCTACTCTTCCTAGTGAAACTAATCCTTTCACGCTCTTCGTAGTGACACCCATTGTTACCATTCAACAAGACGTTGCTTCCTCTCCTATCAACGTCAAACTAGATGGAACAATTATAGCCTCTGGTCCAAGGTTTTAGAGATGCATATCGCTGCCCGTAACCAAAGCTACACCCAACCGTTCTGATTAGAAGTATGAAGAATGGGTGGCCGAGGATGCCTTACTGAAGTTACGGCTCATCAACTCCATGCATACCAATCTCATGTTGAACTTTATTCAATGTGAAACTGTGAAGGATGTGTGGGATACGGTGAAGAAGGCCTATCATGATGCTTTTGCATGTTTTCAAGTCTATGAATTGATGAAAAAGTCCTTTCAACTTTGACAAAGTGGTCGGCCCTTATCCACTTATTTTACTAAGATGAATTGTCTCTTTATGGAATTGGACTATCGTCCTCCAACTGATCTTAAGAATCCATATGATATTGCTAAATTAAAGAAACGCACTTTTGAAAAACGTGTCTACATGTTTCTTGCTAGTCTAGATCACAATCTTAACCAAGTGTGTAGTCGTGTGTTGGCTATTGTACCTCTTCCCGATCTTACTGAGGATTAAGCCATGGTGTGTCGGAGGCCCAAAGACAAGTTACTATGACTACTGAGGGTTTCACTGAAGCATCATCTCTTGCAGCCAAGAAGGCTCAACCTCACCTAGTTTTTGAAGAATTGGTAAGAGGAGGGTTGATCTCTATTATTTTGAAGAAACTTATTCTGCTGGCTTTGTGTTTCAAGTTAATGGGGATCATACATCGGAACCAGAGAAGATTATGTTATGGCATCGCCGTTTAGGACACCCATCTTTCTTGTATTTCGAACGCTTATTTCCTAGTTTGTTTACTAAGGTTTTGAGTTCTAGTTTACGGTGTGAACATTGCGTGTTGGCTAAGAATCATCATGTTACTTTTCCATCTTCCTCCAATAAAAGTGAACAACCTTTTGCTATTGTTAATACTGATGTTTGGTGTCTGTTTTCTTCTCCTACTTCTGCTAATGTCAAGTAGTTTGTGTCATTTATTGATAATTACACTAAAGCTTGTTGGATTTATCTTATGAAGCAGAAAAGTGATGTGACTTCTATATTTTCTAGATTTTATCAAATGATTTGTACCCATTTTCGGGCTCAGGCTCAGGTGTTTTGATATGATAATAGGAAGGAGTACCTCAATCAGACTCTTATTGATTTCTTCCATCAACATGGGATTCTCTACTAGACGACATGTGCCTCAACAAAACAGGATTGTAGAACGTAAGAATCGCCATCCACTTAAGGTGGCACGATCCTTGTGTTTCATTATGCAAGTTTTGAAAAAGTATTAGGGTGATGCTTTCATGGCTGCTGCCTTTCTTATTAATCAGATGCCCTATCGTCTCTCTAATTATCACACTCCACTTCAGATGATGTCTACCTTGATCTGATCCATGGTCTTCTTTCCTTGGATCCTACGGTGTTTGTATGTGTCTGTTATGTTCATCTTCACTCGATCCACCGTGACAAATTGGATCCAAGGGTTCTCAAGTGTGTTTTCTTAGGATACTCTTCTACACTAAAAGGTTACAACTGTTTTCATCCACCATGAGCAAGTACTATGTCTTCATGGACATTGAGTTTCAAGAACATATTTCTTATTTTTCTCAAGATGTTCCCAATTCTCTCCTTCAGGGGGAGCATCCAGCTTGTGAAGGTGTGAATTTGACGCACATGGAGTTTAGTGATTATTTGAAAAAATATATATGAAAAAAATAATTAGGGAAGGAAGAAAAGTCAACAAACAAAACAAAAAAGGAAGAAGAAAGTGGTTGTACGCCACTTTGCTTGAATGTGCATATAGATAAAATAAAGGGTGTAGGCCAACATGGAGGAAAGTAAAGATGCTAGCGATCATGGGCTAATTGATAACAAATATTAAAGGCCCGAAACAAATTAACGGGTTGTCAAAAATATTGGCCCATTAGTTCTCAAAAGCCCAAAATATTTAATCGGTGATCTAAATAATTACCTATTAAATTTACAGAGGCCCAAATTGCCTATTATATGGTTAATGGATTAATTTTAAAATCCTCATAGCCATATTTGGGTCCAAATGCAAATGAATAAATGGGTTCATCAAAATTGCCTATTATTTTTCTTGGACATTGACAATAAGAAAAATGGTACAAAACCATCCAATTTTTTCCCATGGGTCAATTTCAATGAGATTAAATTCAAATCTCTTAAACACAAATTCTCAATTAGTGGGCCACACTTACCGATTCATTTCCAATTTTTCTCATAGGTCATCTACCTATAAAAATCTCCAAATTGTCTCAAAGACACAAATTCTAAATTATTGGGCCACACTTACCCATTAATTTTTAAATTTTGGAACTACGCCAGTTTGATCCCATAATGGTACATAGGCAGTCTAACATCTCAATAGATGCAATCGCAACCAAATTTGAATCACTGGCTACGTCAACCAAATTCCCATAAATCAAATATCCATCTTCACACAAATCAATTTAGAACTACGCCAGATTGATCCCATCAAGAGTATTTAGGCAGTCAACCATATCAATAGATGCAACCGCAACTAAAGGAGTAGGGTTCAGAAAAACTTTCATTGTTGATGAGAGCCTCATCAAGTGCGTTGTTCCAAAGCCCATTCAGAGGGCTAGGCCTCAGGTCACTCCTAAGGTCTTCAAGACCCAACTGAAGAAAACACCGTCTAAGAATGCTCTCCGAAAAGCAAGAAAGAGGGCTACGCGTGCTCTGAGGAAGAAAGAAGCAAATAGGTAGTCTATTGAGGCAATCTTACACAACTCAACAGGATGTACACCATACAATTTGGTGTTTGGCTCCGAGGCTGTTTTATTATTACAAGTCCAATTGTCATCGTTAAGAGTAGCCTTACAGCTGACAAACCCCGACGAAAACGCAAATGTGAGACTAGCAGAACTAAAGCTCTCACAAAAAAAAGACTTGGCTCGAAATATATCAAGCTCAAGTTGTAGGGACATTCAACAAAAAAGTTAAGTTTAGATCTCTCTCAACTGGAGATTTGATTTTAACTATCTGAAGACTCTTTGTCATTACCAGGAGAATGCATGGTAAGTTTAAACCAAGTGGGAGGGGCCCTACACCATTACTAAGGTTTTCTCCAAGGGTGCATACGAGTTGTCAAACTCCGAAGGCAAGTGCATTTATCCTTGTGTGAAAGGAAAATTCGTCAAGAAGTTTTATGCCTGATGATAAATAAATAAAAATTCGTTGGGCTAAAAAACTGAAAGGGCAGTCCAAGCAAAAATTAGAGCTAACAAAAAAAAAAAAAAAAAAACTTTGTTGGCTGAAAACCCAAAAGGGCAGCCCAATCAAAGAACTATGGTTGACTTGATCCCTCAAAAGGGATAGGCAGTCTAGTTCCTAAAAAACTAGATTCAGTCACAAGTCCCAAAATCTCCTTTCATCACCTCAATTCAAAGAGGGTGAACTACGTTCTGCTTGATCCCTTCACAGGGTACGTAGGCAAGCTAGCCCAAAAGCTAGGTGCAGCCGTAAATTATCACAAATTCATTCTTGTCCATCGATGGTGTTAGCACGTGGTTAAACTGTTGTATATTATGCAAGAACTCCAACTTCACATAAGTATAAACTGGGAAATTGGAAAGCAAAATCCTACAAAATCTTTATTTTGAAAATTGTTCTTGGTGGAAAAACCACATTACAAGGGCAAAGAATACTGAAACAAAGGCCTATCTACGAATTCTTGGTGGATGAACCATACTACAAGAACACTTATTAAAGGGAAAAGGCATGCTAAACAAAAATAATAACAATAGGCTCATCTCATAGAGCTCGCTACAAGAAGAAAACAGGGCATTAATCAGACGGTGGATCTCTTGCTCTTGAGCCTTCATTGACCGTTGAGCGCTCTCACTTTGGGGAAGTAGATCTTCTTTAGCATCAATTCTTGATTGTGGAAGTTGTGTTGCTTGTTCATTCTGATGCTCCAAAGAAATCTCCAAGTTCATCTTTTGCATATTAAGGGAAGTTTTCTTAGTTTCATTCTCTTCCCACATTTGGTGAACTCTCTCTTCTACTTCCCTGATGGTAGCTTCCTTGACATCTAAGTCTTCAATCTCTTTAGCAACCTCTATAAGTTGTCTCAAGAGCCAGCTTGGTGTTTAAACATTCCTCGTGTTGACGGATCAAATCCTGAATCACACCAACATTCACATCTCCTAAGGCTTCAATATAGGCACTACTCTTGAAATGTCGCCTGGCAATCTCAAAAATCCAGTCCCACAAATGTCAACTATTGACCCCAAAAGTTGAAGGGCCTTGATCATCTAGGAATGGTACTTATGAAGTTGAGCAGGTGTTTCTGAGGAGGAAGGTCGGCTAAAGATACCTTCAATTTCTCTGCTGATAAACTCCCGCCTACTCTAGTTCACTCAATTCCCAAGAATCTGACAAACAAAATTCTCAACTGATATGGGCCCTACACCTTCAAAAAATTGATCATCAACTAGGCTATTCTGAACTTGTTGAAATTCAGATTCTTCAGCTAGGGGTTTAGACCCACTGTCACCCATGTTAGAGTTAGCACTCTTATGAAGAATGCTTTCCTCTTTACCTAAAGAAATAAACTCAAAAGCTGCGTAATCTGCATTAATAGGCTCCATTTTGCGAGGGAAAGAGACGTCATCAAATCTCATTTCCCCTTGTACCGGATTAGAACTTTCTTCATCGGGTACATGGCTAGAGCTTCCAACCTCAACCCTGTTGTGATCTTCTTAATGTGTTCGTTTGAGGTGTGAGTCTCGATTAACCCTTTGGGAGTGGTGCATCATGTGATTAACCCCTAAGAAAGGTTGCCCTTCAGCATTGTGAATTCTCTTCTTGTGTCCTCTGCTCGAAAAAGCACCATAAGGAGGTAAAGATGAATTGAAGCCTCTTTTGCCTATGCTTGTCGAGATACGTTTCAAATTATCAGTCACAAAGACGTGGTCCCTCCTTTGGAAGTGCCTGTCTACAACTGAGAAATTTTTTAACAGAAAAACCCCATGTAAGATGCACAGGCAGTCATCTACCATCTACAATACCACCAAGAGCACTCCCCTATGCTGGTAGATTGCGGAATATAGAAACACGTTGTTAGATCCTTGCGAAGGAGGACGGTTTGTGCTCTCACCAATTTTTCAATCCCACACCGCTATCTCTCACAGACACTAAATAGAAATTTGTTCGCTGGAACTCCTTGGTCAAAACCAACTGGCGAGAAAATCTGTTTGGGTAATAAGGTTCCAACCAAAGGTGGCCACCCACCCTTGCAGGAAGTAATGCAGAGCACATGCAGATCAAGTACTCAAAAGTATCATCTGCTAGTGTCTCTGTTTCTAAAAGCATACAATCTTCATGTGCAAGGAAGACGCTAGGGGATAAACCACAGAATCACTCCTAAAGATTATTCTAGCTCGAGTGGGGTCAACATATTTGGCCTCGATTTGACTATAACTAGCAAGAAGAAGGTAATATTCTGGAAAGTCATTATCACATCAACATGTAGTCATGTCAGGAAAATGCTAGCCTAACAGTCCAAGCACATAGTGAATGGGAAGACATGTGTTTGCTAGACCAGGACCTCTAGGGTGAGTAGCAACTATACCAAGAGCATGGTAAATAACACCTAATACCGTTGGAGCAAGGGAAACTTTGAGCCCACAAGCCATCAAACTTTCCATATAGAAGCACTCGGGCCTTATGGCCTTGCTAGTAGGCATGAAAAAATGGCTAAGCCAAAAAGCTAAGAAAGCAGCCAACTGATTGTTTAGCAATTAAGTTCTTCCCATTTCCAGTAGCACCATATACAGCTTCTCCTCGGAAAAAATGCTCAACCCAATGATTGCAAAAGACTTGACCTTTCTTATGGAAAATGTATAACTGTGCATGGATTCTCAAAAGTTCAACACCCAAAGGATACAAATCTTCACGACATAATTCTTCGTTTAGAGGGATCAACTCTTCATACTGGAGACCTAAAATTGGTAACCCACCAATAACTTTCAAGTCGTACAAATAAATGCCCATTTTGCCATTTCCGTAATGGAAAGTGTTAGATAGAGGCCCCCATAACTCACAAAATGCTCTCCATACATTAGAGCAACAATCATAAGAGTAACGGGAAACGACCACTGCACCAAAAATACTAGCTTGGTGGAAAATATCTCCAAAATTGTGCAAGGTAGTTTCTGTCCGTTCCATTACGAACTGTTGGAAGGTAGCTCGACCATGAAACTTGAAATTGCTCTCCCATGCAATTTGCTCACGAAGCATCTTGTGCAAAGCCAGATAAAATTCATCTTTGGGTAAAACTTCTTTGTCCCCATCTAACGAGTTGTTTACTTTCGCCAAACAGTGAGCTTGAAAGTAAGCACATCTTGCTTGGGAAACCTAAATGACTCTATCCTCTTCATGAGGATTAAACTTGAAATGTCCACTACTCACGTGATCAATACTGAACCAAGTCACGCAACTATCAGGTGATAAAGAGAGGTTGATCGAGTTCAAAGGAAAGGATCTCATATATTCCGTGCCAGCCGTGATTGCTTCTCCACGCGCATCGAAGGCATGTTCTTGGAGAAGGTTCCAGTGCGCATTCATCACCTGAAATTGAGAATGCAAAAGGGAATTAGTTCACAGTTTAAGACATTACACACATTAAGCTTGAGGGGGCAAATGTTGAGATAAAAAAATCGGCAAAATAAATTGCATTATTGTTCAAATAAAAATTAAATGATAAATGCAAGCCAACATAGGTTCCCAAAAATTTTGGGATATCTATTATGTTTCAAATTGATGGATATAAAAGATAATAAGCCTAAAAGGGAGGCTAAACCTGATCAGCACTTATTTGAAATTCAAAAGTGTTGTTTATTCAAGGAAGTCATATCCATTTGGCCTATAAAAAGGCTACAACAGAAAAAAGAAAGAAAAAAAGAAAGAGGAAGTGGCGATGGATTAAAAAAGGATGCTGGAGAAATTAGAGCAGTGCAAAGAAGAGAAAAAAAAAATTGCTGCAAGTATACTATCATCCCTATTTTCTTTTCTATGTTAGGCATAGCATGCCACAAATCCATGGGTGAAAAACCCCTAAATTACTTGGATGCAAATCCATGGATGAGAAACCCTGAAATTATTTGATGCAAATCCATAGGTAAGTGACCCCAAAATTATTTGGATGCAAATCCATGGGTGAGTAAAATCCGAAATTAATTGGATGTAAAAATCCATGTGGGTAAGAAACCCAGAACCTCTGCAGATGAAAGAAATCTGGAAAAAAATGGGTTGAAAGATCCATGACAATTAGCAAACGAAATGGGTCTTTACTTTCATCCTGCTGTTTCTCCTTCTCTCTGCCTAAACAAGCTACAAATCAAAAAATGAGAAGATAATTCTCTACCACCAAGTGCAGCAAGGGAAAAAAAGAGCTAAAGTAAAGTTATTGGGGTTTATTCCCGTAGCAGATGCAAATAAAAATGGGTTATACCTCTGCCTTTGGAGAATCTAATCAACTTTCTCCCTCTCTGTTAAAAAACTAATTTCCTCTGTGTCTGCACTGCTCCGAAACAAAAAAAATAGAAAGAAATTAGCACATATAGACAGAACCAAAAAAGAAGAAAGGTTTGAATGAGCAGGTCCCGTCGCACAGCCAACTCTTGTATCAATTCCTAGTTTGGTGTTTGTGTACAGATTGTCAAAACAAAAGGAGGACAGCCATGGAATCCCGAGTTAAACAAACCCATTTGAAAATGGGGAAGTGCAGCAAACAATATAAAAAACAAAATGGAGAAATTGATGACTGAAGCATGACTAGTATTTTTGGATAGGTCGTACTGAGACGAGTTCATAGACACGTAGTGTGCTCGAATCGGAGTTGTAACGAGAGAGATATGGTCAAAAGAAACTCAGTGGCACAATCGTAAGTAGTTCGAAATGGAATTTTTATAAAAATCAGATTTCTTTCTCTCTCTCTCTCTCTCTCTCTCTCTCTCTCTCTCTTCGAAACTCCGGCCACAGGCCACGGCTGTGGACAGGGCCGGTACCAAAATGACCGGGGCGTCGTCCTCTTCCAGCCTCAGTCGACTCCCGCCTCCAGCCGCCATGGTTTCGCCGAAAAATGGAGAAGAAGAGGCCGGTGTCGCCCGATCTTCGCAGCCGTCGATCTCCCTCCTCCGGCCACCGATTCTGACGAGCGAGGTATGGTTTCTCACCTACTTTTCATGCTCTAGCTGCCTGTTGGGTAGAATTGGATCGATTCTTAGCGTAGCCAATTCGATTCTCGAATTGAAATTCGGCCAGTTTTGGGATCGCTATTCCGACCACTTCCGGTCAGTTTTTGGGGTAGGTCCAAGAACAAAAGTGGTTCTAAATATGGTGTTATACCTAGGGTAGGAGTTTGGAGCCGTGGTTTTGAGATTTTCCGGCGATGCGTAATCGCTTTGGACACCTAACGCTGCCGGCGTGTGGGCGAGGGTAGTGCAATGGAACTGTGTCTTGATGCGATCCTTAGGTTGTCACGAGCGCATAGGAATTCGCTGATCTCAATTTGGATACCGTTTGAGCCTCGAAACGATTTTCCATATTGTGCGATTTTCGGGTTCAATACTGTTGAGCTGTTGGGTCGTAATCAATTTTAGATATGTTACTCTAGATAATTCCAGAATCGTGTAGGATTCGATGGATTGTGAATCGGAGTCCCAGATACTCCGAAATCGCGAACCCTAGGGCAAGGGTTTAGAAATTATGCGATTACACGATCGTGGTCAATCCGATCGTCCAATTCAGACCAGACTTGCAGGACATGGTTATTTAAATGTGAGAAACTTATAGGAACTCTCGGATTGGCAATTGGCGGTCGTGGACCCCACGAGGTTCCGTATTGACCAATATGAAAGTTTATCACTTAGTGAGTCTCGGGTCTTTTAAGACAGTTCTAACCATCCGAAATGCTTAAGTGGGCATAAGAATGACTTTAAAGTTAGTGCACACACTTCTAGGAGCCGGGGGTCAAGGTTTTAATTAAATATTTATACCGAACAATTTTATTAATTAAATATTCATGGTAGTTTAATCAGGCACCCGAGGCCAGGCAGACCCGCATGAGGGACCTTCAGGAGTCCAGCTAGCTCGGACCAGGAATGAGTGGACTTTTCTTTTATAAATGATTTTATGCAAATGAATTTCATTATTTGATCTTGAATAAGTTTTATTGATTATGGTTTTCCTAGTATGATTTGTTAAAGTTAAATATCTTTATTTATATGCTGCCTAGTTGAAAATGCTAAAAAGATATGAAAAGTAAAGATTAAGATTTATATAAGATAAAATGGCAGCAGAGTTCTATAAATTTATAACAAAAATTCAGTTATTTATCAGATATTTAAGAAATTTTATATTTTCTTAAGCCACCTTAGGTACCTAGTTGTAGAAATAGGTTGCCTACGGTATATGTTGCCTTCGGATATGACGATGTCCACGGACATCCAGGTTGCCTTCAGTTTTGTCAGCGCGCTTGACATTTGCCTCACGAGTTTTAGGGACGCCCGGACCGTGGAAGCCAGGAATGCAGATCAGGCTGACTACGGTCCCCTGAATCATGCCAGTTTGCGGCTCGGGTTGACTTTGTGTCACCGAGACCTGCCAGGGGAATTGACAGATATCAGGAATTGACGGATTATCGGGAATTGACGAATATCAGGAATTGACGGAATTTAAAGGGTACACCTAGGTAGTAGTTTTAAATTGATTTCAATGCTTTTAAGAGAGTTTTATTGACCTTGAGTATGATTGGCATATACGTATATAATTATGTGAATGCCTTGATTTTAGTACGAATATAATGAAGAGTAAAATTCAGTTTTGCATAACTGTTTTTACAGTGGGGTTAGTATGTTCATATGCTATTTTCTAGACCTTTATTTTTGTCCACTCACATTTTTGAATGTTTTGTGCCCCCAGGCAGTAGACGTGTACAGGAATCCACCACCGGGCCGTTTCCCATCTTCCGCGCCTTTCCTTTAATGTAGGATTTTTGTTTTGTAAAAGGATTAACTCCTTTGTAAATTCTTAGTAGCTGATATTTTGCCCTAGATTGAGAACTGAACTGTTGGAATGTATATTTACGTATGTTGGCAGTTGGTTGCATAAATATATATATATATATATACTTATTTTGGCAGGTGTAAATGATTGGTATTGAGCCAGTTACAAGGGAAACTCTGCCAGTTTTTTGGTAGAAATCAACCTTGTTATTTTATCATGTTTGTATAGAAGGGCAAATAGGTTATTTATGCCCGACATTCGCTAAGTGTCGGACACGCACAGGGTCCGGCTCGGATTCCAAAGCGGAATTTGGATCAGGTCCTGTCAGTCTACCATATCAATAGACACAATTGCAACCAAATTTGAATCCATGGTTTATTTCTTTAACCAAATTTGTCCCAAACCCAATTCCATATTGATTCCCTGGTTTATTCAGCTAAATTCACTCAAACACTTCTCAATACAATTCAAATCGAATTTCTAAAAATGAGTCATTTATTCATTGCGATTCTTTGAACTACAAGTGGCTTGATTCCCTCCAGGAATGCATAGGCACCCTGAGGTTGGACTTGGGAGCAGCTGCAAAACCAAAGGCACACGTTCTGTTTCTTTATGATGGAATCAAATGGTGTTCCCTTGAAGCAAGGGATTGTAAACAAGAGACATTGTGTCTCGAACGGGTTGAACTTAAAATTATAAAACCCCATTATTTAATTAGTGGTGGTGAAATTATGTTTGGAGGTTCACATTTTTGCTTCAACAATAGGCTCTATGCCGATCGTATAAAGGAGAGCCTCTCCTGTGACACGCACATCCCCTACCGATCGGTAGGCTCCGTGCCAAACTTGTAAGGGAGAATCTCGCACAACTAGAGCATTCTCCCTACCGATTCTTCAAGATATCACCATCTAGGAAATCATTGGTTGTGGTCATGGTACTAAGAGGGGAGGCTTATATTATGTGGATGATGTTAGCACATGAAGGAGTTTATCAGTAAAGGGATTTGCTCAAATAAAGAAAATCATATTTGGTTATGGTATCATTGTTTAGGCCATTAATCTTTTAGTTATCTGAAACATTTATTTCCATATTTATTTTCAGATTGTACTATTTCGGATTTCATGTGTAACACTTGCATTTTGGCTAAGAGTCACCTTTGTTACTTATCCGCTAAGTTCTAATAAAACCTATGTCCCATTTGCTTTGGTTCATATTAATGTTTGGGGTCCTACTCCTACTTCTACTACTTCTGGATATTGGTGGTTTATGATATTTATGGATGATTTCACTCGTATGACGTGGTTATATTTCATGAAAAATAAGAGTGATGTCTATGATTGATTTCGTGTTTTTCATAAAATGGTACAAACTTAGTTTTATGCTACTTTGAAGGTTATTTTTTCTAACAATGGAGGTGAATATGGCAATTAGATGTTACAAGCTTATTTTTCAGGATCATGGTATTATTCACGAGATAACTTGTCCTTAAACACCACAATTGAATGAAGTTACAAAAAAGATAAATAGCAGCTTCTGGAGATAACTCGAGCTAGTCTCATTGGTGCCCACATGCACCTTACATTCTAGGCGGATGTTATCACATTTGTAGTGTATGTCCTTAATCGTGTCCCAACCAGTGCTTTGCAATTTAAGACACCTTTGGAGAAACTATCCGCCTATGTTACACTCGCTTCCCATTTGACCATCGCTCCACAAGATTTTGGGTGTATTGTATTTGTCCACCTTCATAAAAATTTGTGTACTAAATTGACCTTTTTGCTTCGAATTGTGTGTTTTTTTTTGGCTACTTTCCACACCAAAAGGGTTACAGGTGTTATCATCCACCTTTATGGTTCTTTTGTCACCATGGATGTTACTTTTTCAGAAATAGAGATGTATTTTGCCCAACAGTGTCCAATTCTTCTCTTGAGGAGGAGATTGTAAGTGTGGAAGAGCCGAATTGGATGACTGTGCTACCATATTTAGTTGATGTACCATCATTAGATGTGACAAAATCCGAGTTGATAGAACCATTGATAGCGGATAGAATACTAGACTCATCAACTATACCAGCGGTGACGCCATCACTATCTTATGCAAACCTTTTGGCTTATGATGCTTACTTTCCGCTCCTCTACTCCTATAGTACCCAATCATGATATTCCTCCTGCTAGTATTCCTAAGGTAAGTCAAGAAAATCAAATTAATACTAATAATTCTACCATTGAAGTCAAGAAAATCAAATTAATACTAATAATTCTACCATTGAACATATACCTGCTATACAAAATTGCAATGACATGTATCAATTACTACCAAGGGATACCCACGGGAAACCTCTAGATAGGTACTCACCTGGTAATTCTAAGCAGGAAAAATATCCAATTGCAAACTATGTTTCTACTCATCGACTATCACCATCCCATGAGGCCTTTGTGAATCAAATGTCTGCAATGACTATCCCCACTAAAGTACATGATGCATTGTGAGTTTCTAAATGGGATGATGCAATGATTGAAGATATGCGAGCTCTTGAGAAGAATCAGATATTGGAATTAATATCGTTGCCAAAGAGGATGAAGCCAGTGGAATGCATATGGGTATTCACTATTAAACATAAACCGGATGGTACGGTGGACAAGTACAAGACCAGATTAGTTGCAAGAGGATTTACTCAAACTTATGGTATTGACTATCAAGAAACATTTGCACATGTGGCAAAGATAAATAATATACTAGTTTTACTATTACTAGTTGCAAATCTTGACTAGCCCTTGTAGCAGTATGATGTGAAGAATGTTTTCGTGTATGGTGATTTGTGTGAGGAAATTTATACGAGTATGCTACGTGGGTACAAAATTTTTGGTAAGATAGATTTGGTGTGCAAGTTGAAGAAGGCCTTGTATGGCTTGAAGTATTCTCTGAAAGCGTGGCTTGAGATATTTAGCTTGGCCATGAAGAAGTATGGGTAATGCAGAT
Source organism: Prunus dulcis (assembly GCF_902201215.1). Lineage (NCBI taxonomy): Eukaryota > Viridiplantae > Streptophyta > Magnoliopsida > Rosales > Rosaceae > Prunus > Prunus dulcis. The sequence goes on from NC_047651.1 coordinate 6,395,169, forward strand.
CATACTTTTATTTCTTAAAAGGCAAAATGGTAAAGTAATTGCACTCATTATATATGTAGATGATATGATTGTGACAAGTGATGACACTAAAGAAATTGGAAAGCTGAAAACTTATTTAGCTTTTGAATTTGAGACGAAAAACCTAGGAAATTTAAAATATATTTTGGGTATTGAGGTTACTCATTCCAAGCAAGGTATATTTCTATCTCAAAAGAAATATGTTTTGGATTTATTGAAGGAAACTGGCATGCTGGATTGTAAGCCAGTGAATACACCTATTGAACAGAATCACGGCTTGGAAGAATCTCCTTATCATACACCAGCAAACAAGGAGAGATACCATAGGTAGGTTTGTAGATTTATTTATTTGTTACGTACAAGACCTGACATTGCTTATGTAGTCAGTGTTGTGAGTTAATTTATGCATAATCCAAGTGAAAATCATGTGGATGCAATTATAAGGATTCTACAATATTTAAAATATGCGGGAAAGGTCTTATGTTCTCTAGGCATGGACATGTGGATATTGCAAGATATACAGACTCTAATTGAGGTGGGAAAGGAGTTAAACGAAAGTCTACTTCTGGCTACTTCACATTTGTGGGAGGTAATATATTTACTTGGCAAAGTAAGAAACAGAAAGTTGTAACCTTATCTAGTGCAGAGGCCGAATACACAGCCATGACTAAAGGCATTTGTGAACTCTTATGGTTGCGAATACTCATGGGGAGTTGGGATTTGAGCCTAAAACTACCATGAAGTTATATTGTGATAATTACTGAGCAACTAAGATTGCAGAGAATCTAGAACAACATGATCGTACTAAACACGTGGAGATTGATCGTAATTTCACATATGAGAATCTGGAGGAAGATATTATACAAATTCTGCATGTCAAGACTATTGAATAGCTGGCAGATATTCTGAGAAAGGCGGTATCAAGTCAAGCGCTTCATGACTCACTTGTCAAGTTTGGCATTGGAGATATCTATGAGCCACCTTGAGGGGGAGTGTTGGTGCGAGTCCCTCCTAAAATTAGGAGATAATTTTGTAATTAATTGTAATTCCTTATTAGATGGGATTGTTTTTATTTTCCTAGTTGACTTATGTATATTTGTAACCCTATAAATACCTCCTAAAGAGAAGAATAATAAAATATACAAATTATTCTTAACCTATTTTGCGTTAATTGACCATGACACGATTTATAATGTAACTGTTCCTCCTCCCCTCTCCTCTCTTGTTCCCCTTTTCTTTTGGGTTAGTGAATAAGTATCTTGGGGATTTTTGACTAAGAAGTCCCTTGTGGTGGTTTCTTCTAAGCCATGCTCAAATCCAACTTCACCACTACCTCTTTTCGGCTAATTCCTCAATCAAATTCTTCTTCCAAAACCCTCCCTCAAAAACTTTGCATATTCTCTAAATTTAATTATACATTGCATTTGAAGGAGTTTGCTAGAGTTTACTGATTTTTTTTCGCCATGATTTCGATTGGCATATTTGTGCATTGTTTTCTATAGTTTAATGGATGGAAACCATGTTTAATCCAAATCCATCACATGTCTTGCATTTTCTTGTAGGCTAGATGCAGTGGGTTTGACGGTGGCACAGCTTCAGGTGGTGACAGTAATGTTCATTTAGGCTTATAAGTTGTTTAAGAGGAGTGGTTTGTGCAATTTCTGTCTGCTTTAGTTTTTTAATTTTATTAGTGTGTTAATTTTATTGTTCTTTTGGGTTTGGTACTTTGAATATCATAGTGATGTCTTGCATTTTTTTTAAGGGTGTAATGAAGTTGCTCTTTGATTTATTTTTATTTTTTAATTATCAAAATCTCGCAATGGGCTTAAAGTTTCTCTCTTGCAAAGTATATTTCGTTTTCTCATCAAAACTGTTCCAAACCTTTTTGCAATGAAGTTTATCATGGGAAAATTTACCCATTTTTTCTGGATATTTACTCGAATCTTCCACTCATCTTCTTTGTTTTGTGTTTTTCTTTTTCTGTGTGAGAACGCAATCTTTAGTAAACGCCCAAAGACTGACAGAGAAACAGCAAGCGGCCCACAAGACAAGATTGACCACAGACCAAGAAGGTCAAGCCCAAATAGACTACAGAAGTCTTGTACGCAAAGGAGGAAAGAGGAAGGAAAAAAAAAGAAAAGAAAAGGAGAACAGTCAAGCACGTGGTTTTTGTTTTTACTTTTTATTTTTTAAAGGCTGTTAATTGTTGTTGACGGCCGTTAAGTAAATAAATAGAGGTAAATAAATAAGGGTAAATTAGTAAGTAGACGAGGTGGGGACACAAAGGATGCGAACAGCAAATATGACCTCCCAAATTAGTTGTCTCATTCGTATGTGGCATTAACCCAAATTAGGAATTTAAAGGTCAGCAAGGCTATTATAGTAAAATCCCGCTCCATTATGACTAAATATTATTATTTAAAGTAACATATCTAATTGGTCATTTGAACCTTCCAGGAAAGAGAGCTTTCCTTTCAGGTGCATTTTTTCTATTCTCAGGTGCTTGTTTTCCATTTAAACGCTTTTTTCCCATTTAAGCAATTGTTTTCCATTTCAGTGTTTGCTTTCTATTTAGGGCACGGATATTTATAACTCAAGTGGTTGAAAATATTCAATTTAATATCGGAAATCTTGTGTTAAAGTCTCTACTTAATATCGCCCGTACAAAAAGATAAAAAAAAAAACAGCTAATAAAGCCACTTTGGATTTATAAAGTTCGGGTATCATACCTAAAACGCTTCAAGCTTACATAGACGACTAGATCGCGAATATCTAATTCGACTTCGTACGTAGTAGATACGATCATGCTGCCATGCATGTGATTATTTTTTTTCTTAGTTTTATTTTGAATTAATAAAGAAAGATGATTCAACGTTGAGATACCTTTGAACATTTGGAAAATAAATACTATTAAACAAATAGTTATGTAATTTTTTTTCTTTTTTTTAAAACTTAGACAACATAAATGATTTGTAATTATTGACGTAATAAACGATTACATAGAAGAAAATCTGATACTCATATTGCACGTATGTTACAATAAATGAATACTAAAATCATTAAAAACGTCTGATACGCTGTGCTAAACTCCATCACTCTGTGATTGTGATAAGCTTCGCATAATAATTTGCGGAATCCATAAATAATACAGAATGATGGAATTTAGCATAATAATTTGCGGAATCCATAAATAATAGCTAAAAACTGCTTGACCAAATATAAAAATATCTACGAATTGACCAAAATGGTGGGATGTAACGCACGTTTGGTGAAGCAGCAGTGACTTCAGGTTGAGAAAAAGTGTGGAAGAAAATCTCACTGCGATAAAAGAGTCTTCCGTATCCAAACGCCAAAAAGGTTACCCACGTCTTAACCACGGTTAAAACGTCACCTAACCCTAGTTAAATAGGCCACCTTCCAAATTAAAATGTCACTGTTGTTGCTTCATATCCTTCTTGTCCCTGCAAGCCCACCACCGTTCTTATCTTTTCTCTTCCATTTATAAAAGCTCGGAAAACCCACTAATAAACACTCTCTCTGTGTCTATCTGTCTCTCTCTCTCTCTTCTGACCAGAAAAAGAAAAAAAAAACCTCTCTCTCTCTCTCCGAGCAATCAGAGAGTGCTGGAGGAGCTTGATGGTACCTTCATTTTCTGCTTCTTTTATTTAAAAAAGTACTTGTTTCATTTCTTATTGTTCATGGCTGCTGAATTTTGTAAAAATATTTTTTTCCCTCAATCTTTTGATGTTTCATGGTTTTTGATGGTTGATCTGCTTGCTGTTGTGTATCTGATATGCATCACTGTCTGGAGTTGTTTCTCTTACTCATTTGTAAAAGTATGTAATAGTTTGTGTCTGCGTTTTGTTTGATATGCCTGTTGTTTCATGGTAAATATATATATATATATATATATATATATATGTTTTTTTTTTCTATATGATTTTTTATTTTTGCGTTTTTTTCTTTTAATTTCTTGTATAAGAATTTAGGTTTTATATGTTTGGATCTGGCTGGACAGATAGGTTTAGCCTTTTGGTCCAAAAGATGGCTACCCTGAATTTCCGGATTTATATTGAATTATGAAAAAGAATTAATAAGTGAATTATGTTGCTTACATAGGTGGAAAATTTGCTGTAAACCTGCGTTATAAGCTATAGCCGTTTGTGTAAACCGAAAACAATAAATTAAATAAAACCTGAAACTTGGTCCTGTCAATACTTAATGATAACGTGTAATTGTGAAGAAAATGAATTTGAGTAACATGTAATTGTGAAGAAAATGAATCTGAGTGTTCGTAGATCTGGGGGTGCTTGGCTCTGTTCTCTCTGCTTTAGTGGTTCACATTTGCAAGGTATTTACTTGTCACTTAAATTTGGTTTTTATAGCGATTATCTCATTTTTTTGTGTCACTGATGGACACTTTTCCCTTTTTGTTTTTCTATTTTTTCTCGGTTTTTCGAGAACCTCATCATTTTTTGCTTTTCGTGGTTTAGAGCCTTGGATTTTGTTTTGTTTCGTTTTGAATGTGAAAATGAAGGAACTTATTGTGATCTTTTGTTGATTTCATGCATTTAATTTATGGTTCTTTTGTAAGTGGTTCTGACTTGTTTAGCGTATTACCTTTTATGTTTGTAATTACTTGTAGTTAATGAAATTATGTACCTTACCTTGTATGTTCTTTCATTAGATGAAAGTTGTTATTGCTAGTTCAATGTACCTGATCTATGATATACTAATTGTGGGTTTAACTAACTTATTTGTTATTTATTTCATTGGCAGAATATTGAATTTCATTTACTCTTCACGGAGAATCCGTCGTAGACTGCGTTGATTACCCTTTCTTTTATATATATTTATATACCATAAATATATCATCAGGGTTGTTCTTCGTGCCGGTGCTAGATGGGGATCTTTGAGGAAATGGGTTTCTGTGGTGAGCTTGACTTTCTTTCGACTACCTCTAGGGAAGGTGATGGCGACGGCGACGGCTTCGACGCAGCTCCAGAACATGAACCAGAGGCAACAGTAGAGGAGGATTATAGTGATGAAGAAATGGATGTTGACGAGCTTGAGAAGAGGATGTGGAGAGATCGAATGCTATTGAAGAAGCTGAAAGAACAAAATAAGGGAAAGGAAAGAGTTGACAATGCAAGGCAGCGTCAATCACAGGAACAAGCTCGGAGGAAGAAGATGTCACGGGCACAAGACGGAATCCTGAAATATATGCTGAAAATGATGGAAGTGTGCAAAGCTCAGGGTTTCGTTTATGGGATTATCCCTGAAAAAGGAAAACCAGTGAGTGGCGCTTCTGACAATCTCCGAGCATGGTGGAAAGAAAAAGTAAGATTTGATCGTAATGGCCCAGCTGCAATTTCCAAGTATCAGGCAGATCATTCAATCCCTGGGAAGGATGAAGACTGGAGTGGAGTGGCATCAACTCCTCACACCTTGCAGGAGCTCCAAGACACCACTCTTGGTTCACTTTTGTCTGCACTGATGCAGCACTGTGATCCACCCCAAAGACGTTTCCCATTGGAGAAGGGTGTTGCCCCACCTTGGTGGCCTACTGGTAATGAGGTATGGTGGCCTCAATTGAATCTGCCCAAGGATCAGGGTCCTCCTCCATACAAGAAGCCTCATGATCTGAAGAAGGCGTGGAAGGTTGGTGTTCTCACGGCTGTGATAAAGCACATGTCACCAGATATTGCCAAGATCCGCAAGCTTGTTCGTCAGTCTAAATGTCTGCAGGACAAAATGACTGCTAAGGAGAGCGCCACTTGGCTAGCCATTATAAACCAGGAGGAAGCTTTGGCCCGGAGTTTGTATCCCGATAGATGTCCTCCTCTATTGGCTGGTGGAAGTGGCTCTTTTGCAATCAGTGGAACCAGTGATTATGATGTTGAAGGGATTGATGATGAACAAAATGTTGAAATAGAGGATTGCAAACCTCATGTTAATCACTTCCACATTGGTACTGCTGGACAAAGAGATAGGCCGGTACCGCAGATTAAGGGAGAGCTCATTGAGATCAACTCGGATTTTGGTCAAAAGAGGAAGCAGCTGGCTGAAGAGCCACCAATTATGCTAAATCCGAACATTTACACCTGCGAATACCCCCAATGCCCATATCATGATTATCGTCGGGCTTTTCTCGACATAACTGCAAGAAACAATCACCAGTTGAATTGTGCATACCGGAGTAATTCTTTACAAGTGTTTGGAATGTCCAGCTTTCAACTTAACAATGAAAAACCTGCGGTCTTCTCTCTACCCCTTGGTCAACCAACACAAGCTGTTCAACAACCAGTGAGCCAGGCAGGTAGTTTTAATGCTTCAGGATTTGGACTGGCCGATGATGGACAGAAAATGATATCTGAGCTTATGTCATTTTATGATAGTAATATTCAGCAGAACAAGAACTCCAGTCCTGGAAACCTCAATGTTGTAGAAGGCCACAACCAGCAGCAGGCGGAATTTCGTTTTGCAATGAATGATAATTTCTTTGGTCAAAGGTTGGATATGGGACGCAACATGTCTGAACCCACCCCCATGCCTGTGGATATGGGATGCAACATGTCTGAAACAACCCCCATGCCTATGCATCGTCAAGCTTTCCCATCCACGGAAGTTCAGTTTGATCAGTGCACAATATTTGATTCTCCATTTGGTGACAATCCCAATGATACTGTTGACCTAAGATTTGACTCCCCGCTTCACTTGGCACCAGCTGACTATAATGTTCTGGACCCACCAAAGCAAGATGCATCCTTTTGGTTCCCATAAAGTTGGGTTTTTCTTGTACTGACTGCTCCAATACATGTGTTGGAGGGGAGGCGGTGAAAGCTATCTTCAAACAGTTGTGGACCGAGTAGGTGAAGCTTCCTTTTTAAGTTTAGTTGCTCATTTTATCTTTCAGACTTGTTTAGATGTTTATATTGACTGCTCCAATCTATGTTTGGGCAGTTTACACAGTTCTGGAAGCATTAGGTGAAGCTTCTTTTTATGTTTAGTTCATTTTATCTGTTGGACTTGTTAGATGTTTATAACCCTTAACAACTTGGGGGTTCTCTTGCTGCAACCTTCTCATCTGAGTATAAGGTTATCTAGTTGCAGTATTGAGTAGGGCCAATAAAGGACCGGAAAACCCCAAATGTGAGTTTCAGTACTTTTGTTGAAATGTTAGAAACATTTTCTGGTTTCCGGTTCAAATGTTGGCATATAGGTTATGCAATGTATACAGAGATCTATATATGTGGTGGTTTGATATATTTAGCTACCCTTTGCTTGTTTCTTTGGCTGGGTTGCAGAGATTGGTTTCAACTGTTCTTGCTATCAACAATACTCGTTCTGATTTATTCTATGAATTTTATGCCATTGCTTTCGCACTTCCTTATGATAAAGCTGAAATAGGAAAATTAGTATTAATCTTCTTGCATAAGAGTGATTAGGTTGCAGTAAAGGGCTTGTAGCTCAAGTAGTTAAGAGCATTTACCTTTGCACCCGACGTCCTACATTAAAAATAAATAAATAAAGTGCCCAAGGTGCATACTGTGCTAGTTGAAGTGATATGCATGGTTTTCTAATTTTGTGCACTGAAATTGTTTGTCAAATCAGCCACAATGGTCTTCTATGTTAGGTATGGAAAAAAAAAAAATGACCTGGAAGAGACCGAATGGTTGCAATAAAGGAGATTCCAAGAGCAAATTGAAATTCAAAGCGCAGTTAGGCTTGGGTCAAAGTTGGGCAAGTTTTTCTCAAAGTAATTTGTTATTCTTCAACGCATAATAACAGGAGATGGTAATAATAATTGGAAAAGTTTTTGACTCAGTCTCAAGACTTTGAACAATTCTTTTTAAGGTATGTTCAAGTCCTATACGCATAGAAAAGTGTTCGTACTTTAACTGTGGAAGAAAAACGTGCTTTAGCAATCAAATTCACTCTTCCCCAAAACCAAAAACAAAACAAAAAACAAAGAGAAGAAAATTTATGTAGAATGATAAGGGCTTATTCTGAATGAATGCTTGAAATTTATCTTCTTCTTTAAAGGTACCACATATCTTCTTCTTATTGGGCCACTTCATGCGTAAGGAAATTGGACTCTGGATTGTCCTTTAGGTGAAACAATTGCCAAGTAAAAAAAAAACACTAAATACAATTGTCCCAAACAAGTAATTATAGTGTGGTATTGAAGTACGATATTGATGGTATTACAATATTGTATAATAATTTCTTTAAAAAGCAAATAAAGTTTTGTTAAATATGTAATTATTTCTATTTTTTGAGTCGTTTGGTTGAGGATTTTAGAGAATTTTGAAGACATTTAAGTAGTGATATTCGTTGTTTTCTTTTTATAGAAGCCAATATCATAACGGATAGATTAGCTTGTTATACATTATTTGTGAATGATGTATCATCTTCGTATCAAGACCCACCTGCTATCATTGATGGTGCTTTAGTGGGGGATATTTATAAATTTTTATATCAATATATTGATTTTTTTTTCCCTAAAAGAAAAGTAATTATTTCTTAATATCCACTAAAAGTTGCAAAAAAAATGTTATGTGAATTAAAATAAATGAAATATAGTAAATATTTTCTAAAAACATAAGTGCAAATAAGATCCTCAAGCGATCTTACAAACATACAAGTTAAATTCAAATTTAAGTAACATTTTAGGAAGGAAGTTAAAAACCAAAATATGTTATAAAGATAGAGGGAAAATGTAGAGAGAAATAAGGGGAATGGAAAAACAAGAATTTGTTCTATAAATTTGTTATCTTCATCTTTGATAATTACCTATTTATATGCGTACAATCATAGAAAAGTAATCCACTAAATATAGGTTAAAGGCTACTAATTACTATGCTAACAACATATGTTACAAAATAATAAAAGGTGGAGATAATGGATATAATGGTGGTTATCCACATTCCATGGATTTATAAAACCCTCCCTTGGATGTCCACCATACAATGACATTGTTGTCTCATTAAAAACATTGCTTGGAAAACCCAAGGGGACAAAGCCGAAAAGAAGGGAAAAAGAGTGTAACTTTTTTCTGGATGATTGATATGGTGTTGGACACGCTTATGTTGCATTGTTAAAACCTTGTTAGAAAAAACTCAGTGGGACAAAAACTTAGTCGAAGGGAAAAAGAGTACAACGCGCATATGTCATGTATGTAGTAGAATTGGGATGCTCCCCCTGATTGATATCTCCTCCTGATTTTCATTAACTTCGGGAATATAGGCTTTGGAAAAGCTTTGGTAAAAAGGGTTTGCCAAATTATCTTGTGAACAAATTTGTTTGACTCCAATTTCTTTGCTTTTTCTGAAACTATATCACCCTTCATGAACTCTTCTTTAATTTGAGCAATACAAGTAACATTGTCTTCATACATGATTGTTTATCACACTATTCGACCTGCTTTTCACTTTTCAAATGATTGAACTCTTTAGGAGCATCAACAACTAATCTAATAGTTAGAATATGTTACATCAATATCACATTTGAATTCAAAATACTTAGACTCTTAGTGTTAACTTTTAATTAAGAATATTCTAGTACTTTATATCCTTGAAGGGGTCGCTTCATGTGATATATCTCAAATATTTCATGAGTTTTGAAGATTTCCATATACCATACAGTCTTAATAAATATGCATTTAACACATGCTATAAATTCAGCGTTAAAATAACAATTGTACTTATAGAAATATGGATGCATCTACAATGGGGCGGGAGACTAAAACCATGTATATACTAGGAAACCTTATATCATATTAGTGATCGTATTTCACTTCATAAACATCAATATGTAACCTTCATGCTTAACATTTGTAATTCAGTATTTGAGCCATAGGTTTAATATTCAACACATTATATTTAGTGACAAATGAAATTGCCTATTTCCATTTTGGCCAATCACTTAACTTGTCAATTCATGAAACGAGATTTAATATAATCATAGCCTTTTATGAATGTAGACGCTACTAATAAACCAAATGTATCATCAATTTGTGATCCCACAATTCTCATGGGCATGCATAATTTATAAATATCTCATTGCTTTGGGGTACCAATGCCTCTTAAGAGGCTTCTATTGTCACTTATGGGATAAACATCTCTTTTAAGATGAATTATTTAGAATATGTGGATCATAAACTCCTATAGAGCGTTATTTTCTATAAGGCTTGAATTTTTCAAATGATCTCCACTTCTTATGAGTTAAATATTTAGAACCTATAGGTCTGTCATGCTTTAGGCATGCAACATATTAGTTATTGATAATCACTTAATATAATTTTAATGGATTGTGATACGAGAATATCAATCCATGTTAGCATATGTATAACTTACATATGCATTATCCTGATGAGACAATAGTGGATTGATTTAGCACTACTTCATGATGTTCTTCAGGAACTGTCATATCTCCCCCTGACGGCGGGAAAGTTGTCTTATCAAATGGACAATCCTTAAAACATAATGTAGAGTGCAAACATAACCAAAACCAACTTAGATTTTCAATTTGCATTGATAATTCAGTGCATTCATTATGTTTGTGCAATAAGCACATAAATAAAACACATAAACGAGATGTACGGAGGGATTTTTGTCGGTTGGAAACATGCCTCAACCGAACTAATACTGTAATTATATAAAATGGCATGGGCTTCAACTACTTTAATGGTTTTGTAATAAAACTCACAAAAGAAGTAGGAAGTTTCTCCAATAGACGCCTCTTGGCTGTCAATATTGAGAGTAATGCAAAAACATTAACATTAACTAACAATCCAACACAAAGATAAAGAAATACTATCTTTATTTAAAAGGACTCAAAACGAGAAATAAATTAAAATATATTAATTGAAAAAAAAAAAAACAGCAAATGAGATCTAAATAAAATATCCAAATTAAGTTAAAAATATGAAAAGAAAATAAGACATCAAATTAACTGGGGATGACTCCACCACTAATTATAGAATCATGTGATTTGCCATTAGTATCAGCAAAGAAGGTTGAAACATAAAGGTGGGTTATATCCACTTGGTGTCAGTCTAAAAGATCAGGTTCAAACCAATGTGTCTCAACAATTTTTTTTTTTTTTTTTTGCTTTCTTTGTCCATGATCGAGGCTTGGTAAAGATCTACCAAATATTTTGACGTGCGATAGACATGTACCCAATGCCCGATGCAGCACACCTATGACAAGCTTCCTCAATTACCTTATCAGTGATATTTTTGGGGCCCTTTGCCTTGTCTTATTTGTTCCACTTCTAGTGGTTATTGTTTATGGAGTAAACATTAATACATCTATCAAAACTTCTGGTTTTGGGATGTTTACAATTGGAATTGAGGAACCAGGTCCTCAATTATTTAGAATCAAAGAACTTTAGATTCTAATTCTATCAAGGAAATTCAAGTCTTAATCTAGCTATATGATGAAGATTGAGGAACTTCATGTCCTGATATCTTGTATAATACAAACTTATTATAAGATATAATAATTAATTAGAATCATGATTAAAGAAATAAATAAATAAATAAACTAAACAATTGTATGAAAATATGAAATAACGAGAGTCATGTAACCTACAAAATGCCATAAATATTAACGAAGAAAAAAAAAAGCATATCGTCTTAGAATGATTAAAGCACCAGAGCTGAATAAGATGAGAGATGAAAAATAAAGCAAACATGCAACCAAAACAAAATTTTCAAACATGGCATTCATGCCTAAGATTAAGAAACTTTTTATTTTATATTAAAGAAAAACAAGCATGGTGAAGTCTGACGGTGAGTAAAAAGATAATTCTATATCATATAATGATTCTAACTCAGAAGAAAAATAAAATTCAAAAATAAATAAATAATATCAAGAGCAACATCATGCTAATAACCTATTATAAAACTAGAGGGAAAATGTAGAGAGAAATAAGGGGAAGGAAAAAACGAGAATTTATTCTCTAAACTTGTTATCTTCATCTTTTATAAGTACCTATTTATAGGCTTACAACCATAGAAAATTAACCCACTAAATTTAGGTTAAAGGCTACTAATTACTATACTAATAACATATGTTACAAAAGAACAAAAGGTGGAGATAAGAGCATTTACAATGGGCTCGCCACACCACCTTCTTAGACAGATTTTAGGGACGAATTGAAAAAATACAACTCCAACCATACTCCCTATCCACCTCATAAATCGGGAGCCATTTAGGAGTTCCTAAACCAGAGGAGAGAGAAAGGATTTCTAGTGGCTCAATATAATTTAATACTGCTTTGTTTTATGAGTAGTTTAAACTTATAATTAATGCTAACAATTTTTTTTAATGAAGATGGACCAATCATATTGAATTAAAAAATAACTATAGTATTTATGACTTCATAAACTAGGAAGCATGATTGGAGTTCAAATTTTATAGAGAATTCCTAAAATAACTTTTATGTGTTTTTAATCAAATTTTAATTAAAAAATAAAAGCATAATTATAGATGCTCTAATGAATATAATAGTGATGAACCACATTCCATGTATTTGTAGAAACATGTCCCGTCACGGCGTTGGCGGCCATATGCTTCATGGAAGACATGTTTGATAAGTACCCGGTAAAAAGATCCCAATATCTTTACAATTACAATGCATATTTGACATCATTACAATCCAAACAAATTAAGCTCCCGGTTGTATTACTTGAGTTTCAAGGACCTTCCACAGGTTGAGAGAGAGAGAGAGAGAGTATAGCACTATTTCCTTGCACACGCAAGAGAGATTAATCAAAACAAACAGTAGAAACCCTATTTCTGTGCACATGCTTGACAGTTGACTCTGTCTTTGTCTCTTCTTCCTCATCACCTACCCCTACAATATATTCCCTCACGTCCCTTTGAAATCTTTTTTCTCATATTTTATGCATTAAACAAGTTGAACAACTGTTCACAAGCTGATGTCAATCCATGTAATTCCAATGCCCGTTTCAACTTCTCTCCCTTATCAATGAAACCACCTTGCCCTTTCACCAATATTATACACATTATTTTCTCTGCGACTGCTTCTCATCATCAGATTCAAAGATTCGATTTCTTTCTATTCTATCCCTCTTGGGGTCTCTCTCCCTCTCTCTCTCTTGCTCTCCCCTTCTGCCAGTTCGATCTCTTCAAGGTTTTTTTTGTCATCGTCATGGGACAAGAAACAAGAAGACTGGCAGATGAGTATGAGATATCAGAGATTTTAGGCAGAGGAGGATTCTCTGTAGTGAGAAAAGGCATCAGCAGAAAATCAGGCAGCAGTGACAAAAACAATGTGGCAATCAAGACCCTCAAAAGGCCATTTGGACCATCAAACCCTCCGCCCGGCAGATCGGGTGCCGGTGATCATCAGAAAAGCTTTGCTGCTGCTTTCCAAGCCCGGAAGCAGGTGTCCATATCAAATGTCTTGCTCACAAATGAAATCTTGGTCATGAGGAGAATAGTTGAAAATGTCTCACCACACCCAAATGTCATTGACCTCTATGATGTGTATGAGGATGAAAATGGGGTCCACCTTGTGTTGGAGCTTTGCTCTGGGGGTGAACTGTTTGATAGGATTGTGAAGCAAGAAAGGTATTCTGAGGCTGGAGCTGCAGCTGTGGTAAGGCAGATTGCTCAAGGCTTAGCAGCTCTTCACAAGTCCAATATTGTTCACAGGGACTTGAAGCCAGAGAACTGCCTGTTCTTGAATAATACTGATGATTCTTCTTTGAAGATTATGGATTTTGGGCTCAGTTCTGTGGAGGAGTTTACTGATCCTGTTGTTGGGTTGTTTGGTTCCATAGATTATGTCTCACCAGAGGCTCTTTCTCAGGGACAAGTCACTTCTAAGAGTGATATGTGGGCTCTGGGTGTAATCTTGTATATCCTTCTCTCTGGGTATGTTCTCCTCTTTATTTTCTTGGGAACCAAACAGATGACTGTAACATTAGTAGTGTTTTTTTTTTTCTTGGGAACCAAAGCCCTTTTTCACTGTGCTGGACTCTCGTTCGCTAATATTAGTAGTGATTAAGGCATAGTTTAACTTTAATTGGATCCCGGATTTACTTTACTCTGCTCAACGTTTTTTAAGCAATCCCATTTAAGGACAGAGAAATTTCAAGTCAATCTCTAAATGTCATGAAATATTCAATTTCTACAAATTTCTAGAGCACTCTTAACGTGTGAATTCTTGTACAATGCCTTAGGTACCCACCTTTTATTGCTCAGTCGAATCGGCAAAAGCAACAGATGATAATGGCTGTAAGTCGTTTCTATTCACATTATACTAGAACATAGAAATTCACATGATATATATATTTTTTAAATTCTGTTAAAGTTACAAGAGAAAATACTTTTTCCTGCAGGGAGAATTCAGTTTCTATGAGAAAACTTGGAAGGGCATTTCTTTGTCAGCAAAGCAATTAATTTCGGATCTCCTCAAAGTTGACCCTCACAAGAGACCTAGTGCTCAAGAGGTAGGGTAGCAATTAATTTCCTATTTTTTCTGGGTTAAGTCATAAGATATCTGATCTGAGCTAGAGTTAAATGGCAACTTGGCATGGGTTGTAAACTTCAACTAAATGCACTTTTATAGAGTATTACAGTTCTTGGTATCTCACAATGAACTCATCTAGGTTTGTAACTTAAACTAATTTAGTTCTTGTGTTAAACAGCTTCTGGACCATCCATGGGTTGTAGGTCTTTCAGCCAAAGAAGATCAAATGGATGCTGAGATTGTGTCACGACTGCAGAGTTTTAATGCTCGGCGAAAACTCCGTGCTGCAGCAATAGCTAGTGTGTGGACCAGCTCGATTTTCTTAAGGACAAAGAAGCTAAAATCACTACTAGGTTCCCACGACCTTAAACCGGATGAAATCCAGAAACTGAGTTTACATTTCAAGAAAATGTGAGTAGTCAAAACAGAGTTTTGCATCTTACTAAGTCTGTGAATATGGTGATAAAATGCAGGCCAGGCATAGACATTTGTAGCACATCAGCTACATAACAAGTTCAGTTTAATGATTAACTAATCATGCTTATGAAGATAACCAAAGGGAATTCTCTTTAAGTGGATCATTTAACCAATCCTAAGTTCTCTGGTGAGCCAATGCATATATATTCTGATCAAGAATACCAATTTGGCAAAGTGCAGATGTGTAAAAGGTGACAATGCTACTCTATCTGAATTTGAGGAGGTGCTGAAAGCAATGAACATGTCGTCATTAATCCCTTTGGCACCCCGGATCTTTGACCTATTCGACAACAATCGTGATGGAACAGTTGACATGCGAGAGATCCTCTGTGGGTTCTCTAGTCTCAAGAATTCACAAGGAGATGATGCACTCCGCCTGTGCTTCCAGGTTTGTTTTCATCTAGTACAAGTACATGAACAAAATCTCACTCTAACCGAACTAATTTCGACTCATAATGAAGCTTCCTCAGGAAATTAAACCTTCCTGGCCAAATTAAAGAACCTAGGGAGTGTTTCGGTTAAATCTTTCTACTAGTTTCATCGTCATAAAGTTTTTGTAATCCAAATTTCCTTCTCTCTTGCTCTGCCTTCTTCACTATCATTATTCATGAACCCTATGCTAATTGTCTCACTCTTTTGATTTTGCAAGCAGATGTACGATACGGATCGGTCTGGATGCATCAGTAAAGAAGAAGTGGCATCTATGCTCAGGGTAATGCCTCTTAATTCATCTCACTTGGTATAGCTTGCTTGCTTGATTAGTTTCAAATAAGATCATGACCAAATAAAATTACATTGAGCAGGCTTTACCAGATGACTGCCTTCCAGCTGATATCACTGAACCTGGGAAATTGGATGAAATATTTGATCGCATGGATGCAAACAGTGATGGACAAGTTACCTTTGATGAGTTCAAAGCTGCCATGCAGAGAGACAGCTCTCTCCAAGATGTAGTCCTCTCCTCTCTTCGACCATTATAGCTTCTCCCATCATCCACAACCGCGATCAACTTTTTCACTAAATTCTGGAAGTTAATTTCCTTCTTCTTTGGACATATATGCTATAGGCAATAGAAGACCAATGACCAAAAAGCTGAAAATAAATGCTAACTTCTGCCATGGAAATTAGGAGCTTTGTCACTTTTACTTCCAGACTAAACAAAATCGAAATCCAAGGTAGTACTTTTCTTTCAGTAGCAGCAATGAGAAAACCCAATCCCTAGCCCTAGTACTTTTTTTTTTTGGTCTGAGAAGTTTTTTATAATTAAAAAAAAAGGATGATTTTATTTAAAACCAAAAAAGATAACCAATCCGCCACATGCAGCCAAGGCACAAATTTTAAATCTTCTGTTAGCATTATTTGCCAGCCATTCAAGATATATGCCTTGATGTTACCACCAAAGCATATAGAGCTGTTATTGGCATTCTAAAATAGTCATCACTCGCTCCACCCTAATGAACTATTTATGATTTACCTGTAAAAATCTAACCTGTGTTTTCCATACAAAGAAAGAACAAAAGTGGCATCTGCATGCCAAGCAAAGAAAGGAAGATCGTGAGATTTCCTTTTAAATATTTACTCTCATACCATTGAAGAGAACCTTGGCAAGACGCACAAAAGAAATTTTTTGAAATCAAGGTTTTGCTCTCTTCCTGCGGCCTGACCTTTATGACAGTAATAACTAAAAACCTATCATTGATTCATCAAGTTCTTGTCCCAAGTTAATAAAAACAGATTTTGGAAATTCCCTTTTCCCTCTTTTCTTTTCCTGGAAACTTAAAAATTATGTTTCAGTCACCAAGATCGAGTTGCCGAGTACAAATTCGTAATCCATACACTATAAGATTTATTAACGTATTAAGTATACATACTGTAAGTTATAGCACAAAATGAAGAGAGAATGTCTTTAATTGTGATCCTAAATATTCAAAAAATTTGATTTGATACAAGATATACAGAAAAAGGATAATAATAGTTCCTGCTAAAGAGTAACTCCATTCATGCTCACGACCTAGTCACCTAGCTAAACCATATTCAAGACATTGATATATGATCATTTTGGGGTGGTTCATCTCTAGACTATACTGATTGACACAACTCACTACCCACCCCTGTAAACATTTTTTATTTTATTTATTTTTATAATCTTACGTTCAAGGCAGGGTTCTCCGTTTCATAGCACACTGCTGCATCAGTCAAATGATTCAATGAAACTCAACAGTTCTGTTAATTCGTATTAAAGTCCGTTATATCCAGCAATTCATACTAGAATATAAGGAAAGAAACTAATGCCACCAACTAGCAGAGTAATCTGTACAGTTATTACAACCATTGTGATATTCTATACTACATGTCATCATTTGTGTCCACACCTTTCCCATCATCACTACCCCTATCATCTGTACTGTCATTACAGTCATCCATATTCTCTACTCTATGATTCAAAAATTTCCACTCACCAGGGACTGTCACGTCCATCCAGCTTAGGCCATCGCTGCCAATAGCTCCCAGATCTTCCACCCAATCTCCCATGTTGGCATCGATAGCTTCTAAGCATATAGGATCGAGTGTACCTCTCGTATAAATGGCTTTACTTGCTTCAGAACGCCTGCTTCCAATAAACAAAAAACGAGATAGAACAAATAAATAAAAAGGAAAAGAGTTGAGGCTGATGAAGAATGGGAACAGTTAAGGGCTCACAAACGTTACCAATTAGCCAGTGGAATTTCAAAATTCTTCCTTATTATCCAAAGCAAAATAATAATTTATTTTGCTCACACATATAAATTTGTAAACGTGTAATACTAAGTTTAAGGAATATTTCACAAAATTGTTGAACTGGGTCAGCCAAATTGACTTAATCTGGGTTAATGGGAACTGGGAAGAATTTGAATCCATTAAATCACCTACTAGAAAATAATATATATAAAATGCACTTGTTTTTTGTTAATTAAAAGATAAAAGATGCTACTTAGCTACAGTCACGACACTAAATAATTCCTCTGTAAAAGAAAAAAAAAACAAAACAAAAAAAAACATGACTAGGGCAACTAGATTACACTATGCAAAACAGTTTGCAAAAAAGTAGGCATTCTGATTCCGGAACTAGCAAGTCAACAGCTTCTAGAAATTATATTTAATATTTATTCAATGAGGGCGTAAGAAAACTCTGTTATGATTCGCAAACAAGAACACAAGTGTTTTGTGTCAATAATGTCAACTTCCAAAAGTCTAGACAGAAGAAAAGTCAATAAATACATATTTGCTTTCACTTAAAAATCCATCTAGCTATATTAGGATAATAATCATGAAACTAGCATCTAGCTATATAATTAATTATGAAACTAATAATCATGTCTAAATTCTTTACAAAAATGCACAACACCTTTCAACTTCTGCACTCCTTAGTCTTAAATTTTTACCATTGGTGTCCAACATAGCAAAGTTTTATAGAATAACGGCCTTATAAGTCATATATTGTCAGCAACATAAAGTAACATGCTACTTTTCATATACTGCTGCATAGCACTGAACAATGCCTTAACATAATCTTATCATGGACTGGGAAGGAACCAAAACTCACACAGCCCATCAAGGGCTCAATGGACAGATGCACTTTTTTCACCAAATGGAGGAAACTCTCTTCTTCTTCTTTTTTTTCTTTTAATAACAGAATGTATTCCTTGACCAAAATACATATGGAAACTTTGAGAGAGAGCACAGGGAAAGCTTCTTGGGCATTGGCTTGCTAATTAAAAATGAGGGACAATGCAGGAATGGGCATCCCCTCTTCCATGACCTTTTATGAAGGTGACTACATCAATGACCGAGACCGAGAGGCCCACAACCCTCATTTTCCTTAAATGCATTCATTATAGTCTCCGTCCGGAAGTGCCTCACTCTCACATTTATCTATCAAGTCTCTGATATGTTAATCTAGCATCCTATACAGTACCACCTTCTCTTAGGAACAACTACTTCCTTCAGGCTCATAGCAACGAGTCCCACAGTCCCACTCAACACCTAGCAAAGATTCTAAGACCCAAACTAATTATCTTAAGCTAGATTGCCCTTAGGAACATATGGCCTTGATAGAGGAAACTAAAGCAAATTCGAGTTTATCCCAACTAAACATACACATTTCCATTCAATTAATTTTGGAATTCTTGTACTCACAAAATAGCATGTCTCCCCCAAAGTCATATTTTCATGCTTAAATATGAAAATATATCCTTATCCAATGAAACAGAAGACTAGCTAGTCCCAGGATACATTTTGACTGCGTTCATTATCCTTCCTCAAGAGCTTCAGAGTGCATCACAAGGACTTTTAATTGAAAGGAAGAAAAGAAGATAACTGACACGATAACTCTGGCAGTTATTCTAGGATAAATTAACATAGGTCTATTTTCATTGGAATTTATCCCTGAACTACAGGAGTATACAGCGAGGACCTACGTGCCACTAAGATTTACTCTATCTTGTGCAACCTTGGCGTAAAAAATACATAAACATATTTAAAGAAACGCGCTAGTAGAGATAAGAGAGTAACTCCTGGCTATGACATATCTTATGACTATCAAAAGAAGTTACTGAGGATGGAAAAACTTACCTATGTTGAAGGTGCAAGTTAAAATGAACAAATGCAAGGTGGTTGAACCTTTGTTGCTCCAATCGGTTCTTTTTCTTCAAACACATACGTTCAAACATGGTCCTACTCCGCTTATATCGAATAATGCTGCAAGTTTGACTTAGTATCCTGACAGCTAATCGTTGGAGATCGGGATAATCTGCTGCATACAGTGACCACCAAGTAGCTGCAGAACAACACAAATAGTTTAATGCTTACACTGTACCGAAAAAGAATCTGGAAACTTGGAAACAATGAAAATCATTTTGACCTGGGGCCAATGATTCTCGACAACGTAATGCGACAGGTCGACCAAAATCCCCTACAGCTTCCTCGTAGAAATTTATATTGCTAGTAATCACAACTTGAGCTGTTAAGTTAGGCTCTAAGGTTTCAATACAGTCCAGCAATCCCTTCTGGATGACTTTGTTAGTAGAAAAGCTAGGGTTATAAAATATAGATGGGTTGAGATAGTATGCAGCTGCATGAAGGGGACTATGAAGCTCCTCTTGCCAAATGTGATCAATAATCTCCAGATATGGCATGTAGTCAGATTCCTTATTGTCAAACGACACAATTATACTTTTCTTTGCTTTTTCCATTGCATCATACACATAGCCAACAGATGGCTTCTCCTCGCAGTCCATAAGCTGAAAAACAGAAAGTAGGGGCTTAGTCACCTTCAGAATCTGATCACCCAGTGACCAGAAAAGTTGGTCCGCAATAATCTCTGCCAGCTCAAGTCCAGCCTTTTGCTTAGAGAAGGTTGAATGCATCCAAGCAGCACTGGCAAATATCTTTTCGAGCCGGTGCTTCAAAGCTACCATATTCTGTAGTGTCAGGAAGGTGGAAGCAAATCTTGTGGTTGCGAGCTGGACTATGTCTCTTCCACCTGTTTTCCTCCTCACTAGATTAAGCATCCAAGCACTGTTGTATATAAATTGAGTAATCTTTTTTGCCTTTGCCAAGACCTCTTTAACTTCATTCATTTTTCCAATTTCCTCAAGCATTAATTCAATACCATATCCACCACACGTACTACAGAAAAAGGTTTTATATTTCTCCATTAGAAGTTTTCTCGCAGCTTTACAACTGGCTGAAGCATCTGTGACAAAATTGACAATCCTCTTATGCCCAACTTCTTGAACAACGCAGTCAAATAAATTAAGAAGTGCATCTGGACATTCTGAAATGTCTGATGCATCTGCAGATTTGAGGAACAGAGTGCCTTTAGGACAGTATACAAAGAAGCTTATAACTGAATTACCAGTTTTATCCACCCACCTATCAACCATGACAGAACACCCAGTCACATCCCAAGATTTTCTGAGTTCCTCTTCATATTCTTCTGCATCCTGAACGCTTTTGCTCAACAGGTTTCCCCTCAAAGCATGATAAGAAGGCATCTTATAGCCAGGTCCTGCAGCAGCAATGGCATCAGCCATCTGTTGATAAAAATGCGAATTCGCAGCAGTGAATGGTATACCGGATTCATACATAAACCTTGCAACAGCCAAATCAGCTTGGGCTATGCTCTCTTGAGAAGCAAAACTCTGATGTAAAGGCTGAGCAACAATAGTTGTTGCAGCAGGGAAAGAACGTTTTTTGTGCTTCTTCATTTGATTTGAAATGCATTCCATAGCCTCTTTTTCCCTTCTCCTTCGCTGGCCTCGTGTGCAAACGGTCTTTTGAGTTCTCATTCCATCTTCATTTTCTCCTCCTTCCCTATACTGCAAGTAGGGTGCGGAATCCTTGCTATTACTTAATCCTTTCTGCTTTTTAAGCTTCTCCAGTACTTTAAAACCAAGATGTTGTTGAATCTGCACTTTAACTTCTTCAGGTACCTCCTCACACGGAGCTACATTCCCCCTTTCCCCAGCCAAATGCTGTTTTAGTCTGGAAATTCCGCCCCCAAGCATTACTTTATGGCAGTATTTGCACTTAATCTTCTGGCGACCTCCATTCACCATAATACCATGAGCCCAGCCAGGATCGGATGCACGGGGAGGCACTGAAACCTGATGATTAGCACATGGTAGAAAAAATGTAAAAATTAGAACACAAAGACACATGTATACAATTAAAGAAGAATTGATTAGTGTCCTTGGCCATACTATGAGATAATAAGATGAAAATCCTAGGTCTCTAAGCTCTGATATTAAATGGGAATGCAAAACATAGCTCACTTGAGTATCCTTGTACTGCATATCTGGGGAAGTGTCAGAAAGCTCCTGAGCAGTGTTTTCAAAGGCATGCCTTCGCGCGTCGGCGAGCGCGTCGGAGAGAGGCGGCAGGAAATCGCCTGAGGCGGTCGGCTGTTTCACGAGTTGCACGTTTAGCGCGGGGAAGGCGTGAGGAGGCGTTGCAAGGCGTGGCCAGGCGGAGTGAGGCGGAGCAAGGCGCGCCAGATCTGGACACTTCTGAACCGGAAGAAATTTTGCGACTCTGCAAATTGGCTGCGACTCTGCGAGGAAGACGACTCGCGTGCTTTTTCTTTTTTTTCATTTTTTTATTCAGGTTCATTGTATTAGAACGACGTCATTTCGATTGCAGTTTAATGAAACGACGTCGTTTCACTCGGGATGTTTTAAGGAAAAAAAGGTAAGTTTCTGTTTTTTTTTTTTCTTAACTTTATTGTAACAAACTTAAGAGGCAAGAAGAATTAATATTTTTCTTGCCTTTTCCAACTCCAGCGGGTGGTAGCTTTATTCTACTTAACTTTTTTTTTTCTTTTTTTTTTTCCTAAATTAATATATTAAGACATGTACTTATATATATATATATATATATATATATATATATATATATAAGTATAATAACAACCATGTAAGAAAGTTTTTAAGCAGGTGAAAAAAAGTGTGCTGCAACTTTGAAAAAATTTCAGCTTGAAAGAAGCAAGAAAAATGAAATGCTTAGAAAGATTGGGGAAAGTACATAAGAAGGGGCTCAAAGTATGGAAACTTCATTGGATGAAGAATATGGAATCTCCAGTACTAGAAGTGTTGCAGTTGATGAGGCTCTTAGAGATTTGTCACTTTAGAAGCTCGACAAAGTGCATTAAATTCAGCATACAAACAAGAAGAAAGAAAGGAAGTTTGTCGAAAGATTGGTCATTTTTTCTTCTCTAGAGCACTCCCATTTAATATTGTAAATGATCCATTTTGGCTACCTATGGTGGAAGGGATTACCACCTATGATGTAGGATTTAAGCCTCCATCAATGCATGAGCTGAGGACTTGGATCCTTAAGGAAGAATTTGAATGCATCACGTAGGGAAATATTGTTAGATGGCGACACTGAAGATACACTCGCCTCCATGAAAGCGAAAGCGTTAGTGGATCTTGAATTTTTTTGTAAGTTCAGTGTAGATGAGGAGAATAGGCTTGCTAACTTATTTTGGAGAGACTCTACTTCACTTTTGGATTATGTTGCCTCTAGAAACATCCTCATATTCAACAGCACATACAAAACCAGTATGTATGACAAGCCTCTAGTGTTATTTGTTGGTTCAAACAACCACCGGGCGAGTGTTGGTTGTGCATTATTACTTGACGAGACCTTTGGAACATAAAAGTAGTTATTGGAGATATTCATATCCTCCATGAAAGGCAAGAAGCCTACATCAATATTGACGGGTGGGGATGAAGCGATGCGCACAAAGCAATTGAGTATGTGTTGCCCATGTCCAATCATAGGTTGTGCTCATGGCACGTGATAAGGAATGCACAGAATAACTTAAAAGATGAAGAATTGGTACGATCATTTCAAGCATATCTTTAGGAACCAATTACAGTAAATGAGTTTGAAAAGAAATTGGAGTTTTTGAAGGACAGAGTTACTACACATGAATAAAAGGAATGGATGCAAATAATGTATGCAAAATGAGATGCGTGATCGAAATCACGCCTTAGACCCAAGTTTTTTGGTGGTATGTGCACTACTCAATGCATAGAGTATATGAACAAGTTTGTAAAAGATTACTTGAAGAAAGGCGTTAAGTTGTTTGAATCCATTCCAGCAATTGATAGGGACATAGAACGCATGAGAAATATCTCAGGGAAGGATGATTTTGACCAAAACAGTCAAAGAAAATGCTTACAACAACACTAAAAAGTCTTGAGCAACATACTTCCCAAATTTACACTCATAGGTGCTTTTTATTGGTATGTAACGCAATTAATGCTTCGTCAGCACTCATTCATGAAAAAATAATTCATAATTTCGGAGGACGGTGTATGTTTTAGCGAAATATGGTAAACTGCAAAATAATTGGAGTTATGTGTACCTTGGTGGGAAAGATGTTCAAATAGAGTGCAACTATCAAAAATATGAAAGCGAAGGCATCCCATGTTGTCATTTGTTTTATGTGATGAAATAGGAGCATGTTATGGAAATTCCCTCGTCACTCATAATGAAGTGATGGACAAAAACTGCCCGAATGGACATTGGATATGCATTTATGTCAGAAAGTGGTAGCAAGGAGATTGTACAAATTGTGAGATACGGAAGTTTAAGTTGTATTGCCAACAAAGTGTGTTTGTATGCATCAAAGAGCACAACTGGGTATAATATTATTCATAAATTTTTCTTATTAAAATAAATGAATATTCAAAAGTTTATACCTTACTACTTCAAGGCTTACGCCTAGCATAACGCGACAAAAACACCTTGCATCAATGCTTCGCCTTTCAAAACATTACTCATGAGTATCCACAATTAACTGTTAATACTGTGAATTAGAGTCACCATTATACAAAATCATGGTTAGCAATGAAACAAAAATTACATTACACCAAAATTAGGTTTAAAAACTTAATCATATATTAAAGCCTATATATTATAAATCTAATATGGAGTATATGAATTAAATTTTAAAAAAGATCAAAACCCACACTGCTATTTTTGAGCCATGCTTTGACCAAAGCAACATGGCTCGGGGCAAAATCATGTTCGTAATTTCATACAAGGGTAAAAGTTTAACATTTCTTAGCTTTTCTATTTTGAGCTCAAAGAGACTAGATCATAAGATGTTTGAGTTAAAATTAAAAAAGGGCTTAACTTAACAAGAATAAGCATAATCAATCCACCATTATGAATGTTTATATGTTATATGTTTGTGGCTAAATTCATTCCAAACCATGAGATGCAAAATGTTCCCTTCAACTTTTCCCACTGATGATTTGCCCCCTAAATTTGTACCTGACAATGCTTGGCTTTTGACATATCAGAAGTCATTCCTTCTCAACAATGACGTGGGCTCCTTGAAAAACAACTCATGTTTCCTTTCTTATTATTTTTTTTCCCTTTCTTTCAATGCTTTTAACCAAGCATTATGGTTGGTTTTACTGAAGCCTCCGCCCATGCAAACCTCCGACCAATTTTGGGGCCCAGGACCCTGGATTGAATTCATTATGTGCTTTTAATTTTTGGTTTTTGATTTGCAGCCAGAGCAGAAATTTGATTGGCTGATTTGAATACTAGATTTCGACGAAGTGGGGGAGGAGAAAGACAAAGAAATGAAGACTAGTAAAGTCACCATTGAAACCTCAAATCCCTGCCTTCGCTCACCTCAGATTTAGAGGGTAGAAAGTCGCCGATCTCTACTGTTTTCGACGTGGAGAGAGAGAGAGAGAGAGAGAGAGAGAGAAGAAGAAGAAGAAGAAGAAGAAAAAAAGAAATTTGGTGGGCTTCTTGCTCGTCCTTGTCGGTTCAATGGCGAGGTTGGTGATGAGGGTGGATTTGGAATAGGGGTGGCAGTGGGTGACTGCGTGGGCAGTGGCTTTGTAGCGTCAGGTTGGGGAAGCTACATTTAAAACCAGCCAAAAAGTTAGGTTAAAAGACTTAAGGGAAAAAAGAAAAAGAAAAAAAGAAACACATGTTTGTTTTTTAGACAATGGGGGAACATTTAATATCCTTAATTTTAAAAAAAGGGATAGGGGTCAATTGAAAATTAAGGAACAAATCACCAATTTAGCCTTGAGAAAAATAAAATGTAGTAATGAAAAACAAAATCAAGGCAAAATATGATAACCAAGAATGTATATTATTAGCTTTTTAATCAAATCCTTATAGCATCTCTAACAACCTCTTCAACCTCAATCATTAAAACTACAACCATTTTCTCTCTTTTCAAGACTGGTAAGTTGACTCTGGCTCTTCAAACATTTAACTTTACTTTGGAAAAACAAAACCTACCTTGAAAACGTTAAAAACATGCATTTTTTATTTTCATATAATAAATACATATACATTTTTCACATGTTTTCATATTTTTCATTATTTTCCATGATATTATATTAATTGAATTGAAAAGTTTGTTGGAGCAAAAATTATTCAAGTAGCAAATAAGACTTTTCAAATTGCCATGTAGGTCAACAAACTTCAATTTGACAAGTTATATTTGCTTCTAGTGTTGGAAATGCTCTTACTATAATATACAAATTGTAAGAGCATCCACAATGATGCTCTCTATTTCTTAGCTAAAATTTAGCTAAAAATATAATAAAGCTATTTTAGGAGCTCTTTAAAAAATTTCAACTCCAACAATACTCTATAATTTGGAGAGTCATAAATACTATAACTCTTTTTTGATTGGTCCATTTCTATTAAAAAATAAAATAAAAAATAGTTAGCATTAAATAAAGATTTGAAATACTCATTAAATAAAGCAGCATTAAATTATAGGGAGTCACTAGGAGTCCTTTCTCTCTCCTTAGATTCTCTTAGAGGACTCCCTATTTTAAGAGATGGATAGGGAGGGTTAGAGTTGCATTCTTACGATTCCTCCCTAAAATTTGTTTAAAAATATAATTTCAAAAGCCCATTATGAATGCTCTAATAATTGACTTAAGAATGAATAACATTATTAAGATTTCTTTCAATTCAAGTTTTATTTTTATCCAACTTGCCCCACATTTCACGTAACTTCCATCCCCCTTCTGACCTGACACACATAAAGTGTGAGAAATTTGTACTGCGAAACTTTATGCTTCCGCGGATCTCCCTCCAAGGTCTGGACATCCGGATTGTTCTTGAAATCCTAGGATACCCATTCACCTGAAAAGGATTCACCTGAAAAGGGAAGAAATCCTAGGGCATTGTTTCCTAATCGCCAGATTAATCTAACGGCTAGAGATACAAAACTGTTCAGATAAAAAAACTAAATAAAAACCGCAATGATTAATTGCACATAGAAAACATAAACTGGCGTCAGTGGTGGAGCATAGAAAGTTGCTCCCACCATATCCAATAAACATACCTTTTTATTCATCTCTCTCTCTCTGCATATCAGTTTTACCTATCTGGGTAGTTTTTTTAATCTGCAAAAAGAGCTCTCCATCTTCTTGTTCTTCTCCTTCAGCATTTTCCCATTTCCCCAAAGCAACCAGAGGTTAGACAGAGAGTCTGAGAAATTAAGAGGTGCTCTGAGTCAGTTGAAAATTAAATACCCAGAAAAAAGAGAGAGGTAAAAAAACCACATTTACTTTGTAAAAGCTTTCTTCGTCTTCTAGCTTATTTTTTCTTCTAGGTACTTGTTGTAGAAAAACGAAAGGAAGAGACAAAGGGTGTGAATAGTTTAGTGATGCCGCCAAAAAATTCTCGAATGGCTGATGCCTGTAGGGCAATGAAGCCTTTTGGCATTTCCGAAGGTCAGACAAAGGCAGCGGTCAAAGAGCTTCTGAAAGTCTATGCAAACAGCTGGGAGTTTATTATTGATGAAAATTACAGACTTTTGCTGGACTTTGTTCTGGAGCAGAAGCCAGAGGAGGAAAAGGTTTGTTTTTACCTTCTTTTTTACTTTCTTCATGTTTTAATAAGATTTTGCTTTTTAATTTTTTGAACCATTGGATTAATAATTCTGACCACAATATTTTGACTTCTATGGTCCAAAAAATCTGCTTGTTTATTCAATGCTTTTCAAGATTTTGTTTTTATTTATTTTTCATCTATTATATGTGTCATAGAAGAGAAATATTGGAATATCTATTTAAATATTTTTTTTTTTTTTTTTTTGGGTGATACTTACTGGGCATCCTTATTTTCCCTTTAAAATGGAAAAGGAGCTTTGATCTATGATTCAAAGGTGAGCATTTCTTGCTGTATTATGTATAATAATATTCTCTCTATGCCCTATATTTCTGTTTACTATTATTACAAATTATTGGGGGGTTGTTTGTTCTATGTCTTCTCTCATCAACCACGCAGAGAGCATAATGGTTTTTTTTTTTAATATGATGAAACTGAAGTTTAAGTGTTTTAGCATTTCATATATTTTCGTGCCAGGGAGTTAGATTGAAGAAAAAAGAAGCTCCATCTTATGATAAAACTGAAGTTGTTGAACTTCCAACCAAGAGATATTGCACAAGGCAACAGAAAAAACAGGCATTGTCTCCTTTGGAACACTCCACATCTTGCCTTGAAAAGTCTCCATTAAAAAGGGCACGTCAGAGTAATGAGGATAATCTATTTTCTGATTCGGAAGAATCTGAAGACTCTCAACCACTAGTAAGAAGAAGTCGCCGAAGACACCAGGAAAGAGAGGTTTTGGACTCTGGGAATAACTTCGATCCTCTGTGTAATCGCAACACGCAACTGGAAGAAAGTCTCAATCTGATAGGTGAAGATAGTTCTTCAGATTTTGATGAAGACGGCTTGAAGTTGTTGGAAGTGGAATCGGTGAATACGGACAACAAAGATAATGTTTTTGATTTGCCACATTTTGTAGCTGCATCATCTACTCCAAAGGGTGACCTGGAAATGTCTATGATTTGCCACTCTTCTCCACAGTCTGATTTCTGTCCTCCACATTTTGATGAAGCTCTAGAAATGGTGGAAGAGACACACATAAAATCATGTAGGGTTGAAGAATGCTTTGTGGAAACAGGAACTGATTCCATCTTTGATGAAAGTACTGCACCAGATGTTCTTGCCAGTAAATATGATCATCCAAGTTTTCAAAATGAATTAATTTTAAGTAAAAATCTTATCAAGGTTATACCCCATATACCCAAACATATAGCTTTTGGTTGTTATGATGGTCTTCAATGCTTAATTGGTTTTGCAAGAAAGGATATTGAGAACATCTTTGGTGAAACTGCAAAGAGATTAAAGGTGATCCAAGGCCGTAGATCTTCAAAATTATGCAAGGTGGAGGCTGCTTATAACTACCATTCCTCACTTGGAGTCATTAAATCCTTTTTTTATATTGATGACATAACTAGAGGTGAAGAAAGAGTGAAAGTTTCCTTGGAGAATGGAAGAAATGCTGAAGATCTGCCAATCTTTTTTTACATCCCCAATAATTTAGTTTATAAGAACGCCTATGTGAAATTTTCTCTTGCTCGTATATCTCATGGGGGTTGCTGTTCACATTGTTTTGGGGATTGTTTGACATCACCAATACCTTGCCTCTGTGCGGCTGAAACTGGGGGTCAGTTTGCATACACTCCAGGAGGATTCGTCACGGAGAAGTTTCTGGAAGAATGTATATCCTTGAAGCGGGAACGTAAACAAGACCACTACTTGTATTGTAGAAACTGCCCACTTCAAAGGTCTAAGAATAAGAAGAGTTCCGTGCCGTGCAAAGGCCATTTGTTACAGAACTTTATTAAGGAATGCTGGTCTAAATGCTGGTGTAACAAGAAATGTGGAAACCGGATTGTTCAGCAAAGCATCACTGTGAAGTTGCAGGTT
Source organism: Prunus dulcis (assembly GCF_902201215.1). Lineage (NCBI taxonomy): Eukaryota > Viridiplantae > Streptophyta > Magnoliopsida > Rosales > Rosaceae > Prunus > Prunus dulcis. The sequence goes on from NC_047651.1 coordinate 6,424,494, forward strand.
AGTTTGTCCTCTGTGAATTTCAAGGCCCTAGGTAATAATAACCAGATGGTTATAAATTCTAAAGGCGTCTAAGTGGTTTAATCCATGTTGCAGGTGTTTTTGACACCTGAAGGGAAAGGGTGGGGTCTTCGAACGCTGGAGGACTTGCCAGCAGGGGCTTTTGTTTGTGAGTATGTTGGAGAGATATTAACCAACACAGAACTACATGAGCGAAATGTGGGAAGTCCTGGTAACAAGAATACATGCTACCAAGTTCTACTAGATGCAGGCTGGGGTTCGAAGGGTGTCTTGAAAGATGAAGAGGTACTTTGCTTGGACGCTACCGTTTATGGAAATGTTGCGAGATTTATCAATCACAGGTGTAAACTCCGTACTCTTATATTCCTCAGCCACTTCCTCCAACTGAGTGCTTATAATATTTATTAGATTTGTATTTCTAGACAAAGGTGATATTACATAAGAATTATATTATTCTCTTCTATATAAATTTCAAGGTTATCTCTGACCAAAAAGTAGCTCAAGGTTATTACTTTTGTTGTATTGTTTGTCTTGCTTTTCAAGTTTTCCTCTCAGGGTCTTGGATTAATCACAAGCAGTTGTAAGTTTTGGATTTGTCGGCTAGTATGAAACAATATTCTTATTCTTCTATCGTTGAAAATATTTCTGCCTCTTAGAGAATTTATATCTACTTACCCTATTATGAAAGAAGTAATTTAAGACTAATATAAGTTGCATACGCATTTATATCTGATCGCAAGAAGAAAATCTGATGCGCTTGGTTGCTTAACAACGATGTGTTAGTTTCATGTTGTATCAGGTATCTATATTCAGTTTTAGTAATATGAAGGATTTATTGAATATTTCACACTTTTGATAGGTAAGCCATTTATCTACTTATTCAAACAAAGAAACTTTTAGATTACAAAAATTCTAGGTTTAGGGGTTTGGTCTTTATAGAAGTATCTACTTGATGCCACCTACAAGCATCTGTGGTGTGAACATGAGCTCATCTCTGCCACTCTGCCTCTCCAAACTCCCCAGTTTCTTTGTTCAGGATTTAAGGTTAATCACAGATTGCATGCGAACTTAAAAGTTACGTAATTGTCCGCTGAGTTTGCATCTGCAGTAGACCTGTAAATTTAACTTTATACGTTAAGCTATTATCATTTGCAATAAACTTAATGAACAGTTATTAACGAGAATCATTTAAAGTAAGTGATGAAACAGTATTCTTTTTCTGCTGTCATTAAAAAAAATATTCTGCCTCTTCTAGGTTTATATGTACTTACCCTATAATGCAAGAAGTAATTATAGCCTTATATAGGTTGTATCTTAACATCATAGGAAGGGAACGTGTTGCACTTATTCCTCACGTTTTTTGAACATTTCAAACTGTTGAATAGGATGCTCTGTTGATAGGTTATACCATTTATCTACCCCTCAAACAAAGAAATTTTCAGATTGCATCAATTCTAGGTTTAGCGGTTTAGCCTTCGTATAGAAGTATTTTCTTGTCAATTGTCTAATTATTTGACTGTATTCTTTTACATGGTTTGCAGTTTCTTTATACTCAAATTAATTCAGCTGACCTTGTCTGCCTAAAATAACTCATTTGGTTTCATGACTCCCCCTGTTAACATCTTAGGGGTGAACACGAACTCATCTCCGCTACTCTGCCTATCAAAACTCCCCAATTTCTTTGTTCATTATTTAAGGTTAATCTTAGATTGCATGCATACGTCAAAGTTAAGTTATTGCCACACGCAATAAACTTAACGAACAGTTATTATACGATCACTGATGAGCATCATTCCATTTCTGTATGCTTTATAAATTCTATATTAAGAGCCATGTTTCTTATTGAAGCTGTCTCAATGTCATTCTGTGCCGGAATGGTTTGTGTTCTTCGATATCTTGATTGATGGGAGCAGGCTAATTTGCATCTCTCCTTGAATACTTTATTTTTGTTGCTAAAATCTTCTACTGAAACGTTTTACATTTATTGGTCAGATGTTCTGATGCTACCTTGGTAGAGATCCCTGTGGAAGTGGAAACCCCAGATCATCACTACTATCATGTATGATTTTTCAGCATTCAATGATCTCATCCCTTCGATCTTCTTTGTACTACTAGTCGAACCAATTCTTCATACAAGTAAATATGATTTCTTTTATTTATTTCATGAAGATTGCCCTTTTCACAACAAGGAAGGTTGATGCCATGGAGGAGCTGACTTGGGTAAGAGGGGGATTCGCCAGTATATGATATGTTATTAACGTGTGTTTGGCATCATCATCCAACTTTCAAATGCCTATGCCGTTTTTCAGGACTATGGCATCGACTTTAATGACTCTGATCATGATAGTGGCCACCCCATGAAGCCCTTCCATTGTCTCTGTGGAAGCCCGTTCTGTCGCGATCGTAGTGATATGAAGGGTGATGTGCGCCTACTCACTTACGTCCGACGGCGACGTAGAGTGCAGCTTCAAGCATGATGCTCTTCATGTTTCTAACATAGATGGGATGCTTTTTTTAAAATTAAATTTCTAATTTTGAAATCAGTTCTGCTGTGCTGTCTAATTGGTAAAATCACTCAAGCAGAATCTCCAATTTTTGCAAACATAAATTTTTCATTCCTAATCTCAGTGGATTTGGTCAAAAATGGCAAAATTCAGGTCTGACAGGGTTTATCTCTAGTTTATTTATATTAATTATTCTTCCAAAACCTATCAGGTGCCCTTTTTGTATATATTTGTTACACGCCTCATGCATAAAATTCTGTTCTTTGCTCAAGCATGAATTAATCCTGTATATAGCCCTTGGCACGGTCAAAGGTGACCAGAGGAGTACACAATCCAGTTCCACAGCCCAATTAAGGAAGCCAATGGAAGCACAAAGAAAACAGAAAATACAAGCCCATCTAACACAAACGAGGCTAACCAAGACCCACCACCCAAAAAAAAAAAAAAAAAAAAAAAAGAAAAAAAAGATATTGTGATGGTTCGGTCCATTATTAAAAAAAAAAAAAAAAAAAAAAACAAGAGAAAAAAGATATTGTGATGGTTCGGTCCATTATTATGCAATTAGATCCATTGGGTTTGGACCTGATTCTATGAAAGTCCTTAGAGTTTTGACCTCATTCTATTTTAACACTTTAGTTTGGAGTTGATTTAGTTTCAACATCCCCAAGAATATATGCAGGGCAAGACACCCGGTACTATGAATTAGCGCATTATGAAATTGAAGCACCATTTGGATTTCAGATACAAAATATATGCAAGGCAAGGCTCATTGCATGTGGCCATTCACAACTAGCATGTACATACCAGCATCCAAAACAAGGTTACATGAAAACCATCTATATAATTTAGCTACAACTAAACTAGATGTGGTCCAAGGAATAGAACACCTAACTACAACTAATCTAAATTTCTTCATGGAACACACGCATCGTACACCAATGGCCATAGGCCAACAGATCTTCACTTCTCTATAGCTAGCGCCTTTTGTACAGAGCCTAGATTCGATTATTCGTTTTGGAGGTTGGCAAGGTAACTTCAAAGCAGATGAATAAGTCTTCTTTACAGACTTCATATTAGAATGAAGCTCGCTGTGTTCAACATAGAATCATGATACAATCAGCAATCATAACTTCATTTGAGGACCATATATATCTTATTTAAATACGAAAAAAAAGATTTCTCCCAAAAAGAAGTTCATTATACAATTGACGAGCAGTTAGCATACAGAAGAAATACATAAGAATGAAATTATGTAAATGCTAAATTGGTAAATTGCCAAGTCTCCTAGTATGCTTACATTTGTCATAGCTGCTCACGGATGTAAGCCATTGATTTCAACATGGAACCTAGTGTATCTCTGGACACTTGAAACTTGACCTCTGTTTCTCCAGAAGTTGTCTTTGTATCTTGAAGCTGAGAAACCACAATAATGTAGATATATTGAACACTAATGATGATAAAATAATAATAATTTCATACAAAATTGGATTACTTTAGAATAATAATGAATGTTGAATACATAGGATTCCTATATTTGAATTTGCAGAGCCATGCATTTCATGCTGTGTTTCCAAGCATCCTTAGTTTACTCCCAAAATTTCTAGACAGAAGCATTCCAATCCGAACAAATAGCATGAAACACCCAACCCCTAGCATGAAACACCCAACCCCTAAACTCAGAGGAAACCGAAGCCCACAAGAATGGCCAAAAGTGAACTCTGTCCCACAAATGGTCTGTATCGTCCTCCTTGCATCTTAAAAAATCCTTCTAATCCTCTCCATCCATACCACCCACAATATTGTCTACGCAGCACAGCTTCGTATCACCATACCTCTTTTCCATCCTAAAAAACAGCTCATGAATGGGGAGGCACCCCACCATTCGTGTGCTTCTCTATTCATTAAAAACTATTATGCTTTGACGACAGAAAAAAGCTACAAGTTATATGGGACTTTGGTCCAATGACAATCTTTGGGGTGGTTTGGATGGAAAGGAATACAAGGATGTTTTGGGATATTGTCAGATGTGAACTGAGAAACTGCAGTTTCTTCTTTGGTTTTTCTATTTTTTTGGGCTGGTTGTGTTGCTATTTGTGGTTGTCTATTAGTATGTTTTTGTCTTATTTTGACCTCTGGTTCATTGTACTTCTATTTAAACCTTTCCATTACACATTTCTTCTGTTTAGTTTATTAAAGAAACCAAAATGATTTAGACAGATATCTAAATTATCTTCAAGGACTTAGAAAGTTTATAGTATATGTCCCTTGTCTCCTTATGATAATAATTAAAGAGTTTACAACAGACTTAGTTTGAGCACATTGTAAGTCCAGCATGAAACAGAAATTCCAGTCTAATAATAAAGGAAAAAAATTTGCCACGTTCCTTTGTTAAAGAATGGTATGTATGAGCATGCAATTTTAGTCATTGACTACAAATTACCTAATGCACAGTGCAACAGACTGTAAGCATTGCTGATTCATCAAAACATCATCATTCAACTACAGCAGGACAGAAGGCATTTTAAAAGTGAACAAATGAAAAGAGTAAGAATAGCAGTAATACTACTACTACTAATGGAAATTGTTATAGTAAATATTGTTTTGATGAGTTGCATGGTTGCACCTGCATAACCAATGCTACCTCTAAGGAACATCTGCACCTCACCCCTCTCAGTATGTTGTTCACAGCCCCAAAAAACACCCCAAGCTTAGTATTTCCTTCCCTCAATACCCTCTTGGTATAGCTTTTCACACTCTAAAGTCCACTTATTTCCCCAACATTTTGCCAACAGGAAATCCATATATCCATACCTTCAGGCTCCAGCCCAGATAATTCCTGCAGCTTACTTGTTGAACTTAACCCATAATCTCTTTTGAAAGATACTCAATAGTGCACTTTACCCCCATAACCTTTAAACAGGCCTATTAATCCAGAAATCTTCGGTTACAAACTCACTCAACCACCTATACTGACTATAGATAGCTCAATTCAACTTCCTGTCACAAGTCTAACTGTGATGCCAATCCAATTGCAAAAATTACAGTGAAACCCAAGAAATTTCATTGTAAATACCTTAACACAAGGGGACAAACTGTGATGCGAACGAGATTGAAACTTTGGGTTTGCATACCTTCAAATTAATGACAGCAACTCTGTTCGCTGGTGCAGAGAGCTGCTGACTGATATAGGCCATCGATCTTAACATAGGCTCAAGTGTAACTCTTGTTAGCCTAAATTGTACCTCTGTCTCGCCTGCAGGGTTCTTGCCATAATCTTGGAGCTACAATAGACGTAAAAGAATATTAGAACAGCAAGACAGCCATATCAACAGCAACTTAACCTTCTCCTTCTAAAAAAAATAAAATTATATATATATATATATATATTTAAATTTTTTCATCGGCCGGGGTGGAGACTACATGATAGGGGATAGCCTTTACAGTAAAGAGCTAGTACCAGGCTATAGACGTCAGTGGTCCAAATTCAGCTATTATGCTTGACTAAATTATTTTTAAATGTAAAACGAGAAGAATAATCATTTATTTTGTTCTTAAAGGGTTCAAATGGAAACTGCATGAATATTTAAATGGTTTCCAAAAGATGCTAAATCACCTCTGAACTAAAGTCACATTAGGTTAAAGAGAAGTCCTCACCTAAGTAACTTAAGTTGAGGGAAAAGTGAGGACAATGGATTCAATGATTGGATATGCAACTGTTGATAATCAATAACACAAGGGGAAAAATTGTGCCTCGCGTATCACTCAACTTAAATCACTCAGGTTGAGGAACAAGCCAGGACAATGCAATGATTGGATTTGACACAATTCTTGAGATCAATAATTCATTGAAGTGAATCCAGCTTGTAAATGCATTGTGCCTCACTTATCCCTTAACTTAAATCGCTCATCACTTCTAATAATTAAGGTAGCATGAGTACTCTTAAGTGAAATTAAAGATAACTCAAACATACAGGACAGTAAAGTTGGAAAATTCTACACATATACAGAAGAGACATGCATACCTTCAAGTTGATAACGGCCACTTTCCCAGCTGATGTTGAATTCTTATTTTCTATGATCCATGCCATGGACTTGAAACAAGTAAGGACAACCTACATCAATAATAGAAACCATAATAAGTCAACCCTATATCTTTAGAGAAGGTATTCCAAAATAAAAAATCTAGAGATCTCAGGTATAATGGAAAGTTGGAAACACATAGCCACAAAAGAGGTATAAACAGAAACAAACGAAACAACTATAAACCTCCTTTAGATTCATACCGTGTTATCAGGGTGGGCACCATCAGGGTGAATAGAGACGGGGGCCATGCTGGGCTGATTCAAATCAGCAACAGGAACTCCTCCATCATTAAGATTAAAGCGATGTGGCAATGCTTCTTGCCAAGGCCACAACGAGGGGGCCATTTCGCCAAGAGGCAGTGGGGATTTCTTCATATTGTCTTCTTGTATATTTCCACTAGGCTGAGAACTAGGAGGTGTGACTTTAGCAACATTTTTCTTTACAACAGAAATCTTTTTCCCACCCTCTCGTAGAGCACTCATTGCTGCATTGTAAGTCTCCACAGCAATTGCCCCTTCCTCTGCATATTTAATGGCTTCCCGACATAAATTGTTAAAGCGCATGTTTAGTGTTTCAATACCTTGGTTCTCTGAACTCTGTTCATCTAGTCCAACCCCAGATTTGGCATTTCTTGTCCATCGCTTCAATATGTAATGTGGTGGAAGGGTGAGAACATTTGTCACCGTGAAGACAGTCAAAATATGTCTACAGAGGATACCCGAATATTCAAACATCTGACAGCTGCAGCTTGCTTTCATCTCGGAGACATTTAATGTGACTATATAAGCCTTGTCATCATGTTCATATTTTGCAACCCTGTATTTACTAACCAGTCCATCACCCTCAATTTTATTGGCAGTATAAACAAAAGTTTCTACCAATTCCTCTTGAAACTTTGCGAAAACCTTTTTGGTATACAGGTTAGCTGCCTGTTGTTCCATTGGTGATGGTGTCTTCAGTACTGGTGTTGTGCACATTGTATCATAATCTGCTTCTATTTCTTTTTCTAATGAAAGTTCTAGAGCCCTTTCGTACTGCTTAAAAAACAGAGGTATACTTGTCTGTTGATTCACATAGCCATCAAAGAAAGAACTAACACCTTGGTTTGAGAAAATTGCAGCAAAGAAAGTACCACGAAAATAGACTGGGGCCCATTGCTTTCGAGCATTATACACTGCCTGCAGCCAGTCATTCCTCAGAAGATCATATCTCTCAAGAAGGGATGCCCATGATGATTCGAAATCCTCAATTGTCTCTGAAAAGTTGATGCAGCTATATAGCTCTCCGTATAAGGACGGATGAGCAAGATATGTATGAGCCAGTCGTTCTTGTCCTTCTCTTAAAATATGCCACTTGCATATGCAGTGCCGCGTTTGTGGAAACACATGAGCAACTGCTACTTGTATGGCTCTATCTTGGTCTGTAGTTATAGACACAGGAAGCTTATCATTCATGGCAGAAAGCCATGTCCTAAACAGCCAAGTAAAGGAAGACTCGGACTCATCTAGAAGTAATGCACAACCAAACAATACCATCTGACCATGATGATTTACACCAGTGAAAGGAGCAAATGGGACTTGGTACTGATTTGGTCGATACATTGTATCAAAAATTACAGCATCACCAAAGTAATTATAAGCTGTCCTAGATCTTGCATCAGTCCAAAAGACATTAGTCATTCGGTTCTCATCATCAAGTTGGATAGCATAATAGAAGCCAGGGTTTTCAGCCTGCATCTTCTTGAAATAGTTAAGAAGATTTTGAGCATCTCGTCCAAGTGTTCTCTTTCGGCTAGACGGCCTTATATAGTTAACAGGCCCAAGATTCCTTGCTGGGTGACTTGGTTCTACAGGGGAGACACTCCTACCTCCATGATTGGGTTCATAAGAGACATGATTACCCTCTGTGGCAAAGTAAACATCAGTAGTGGCATCCAAAGTCTCAGCTGCATTCTTTGTAGCACCAGCAAAGTGCCTACGGGGTCGAAGGTAATGGACCTTACTAGGACTTACCATAGAATGGTTGTGGTCCTCAACAAACTTTGTCGCAACCCAACTGTTTGCACCCTTTCTCTCTATACGTAGCATGGCATTGCAGCTTTCTACGTTCTTTCTTTTGAATACCTCTCTCGAACATGCAAAGTCCCATGTCACAATTGGTCCATCAGGCTTAGTACGACTGAACTGACCAACATGGGTGCTAAAACCTACATGCCTGGAATATGCATCATAAAGAGTCTTGGCAGCCTCCTCTGATTCGAATTCCATTCCCACATGTGGCTTAGTATTCCCATCATCCTGAATACTTATTTCCCTCCCTGTAAAATTTTGATTTACATTCTGCTTTTCACCTGGTTCAGTGTTTTCTTCCATGTGATGTTCCATGTTTTCCCCCTCAACATCTACCACCACTTCAGTGTCCATGACAGTTTTCTGAAAGATATGAACAACTATATCATTCCTTTTGGGCTGACTATGAAGAGTTCCTCATGGCTATCCCCACCAAAGCATCAATAAAACAAGCTGATTAAGTATACAAAAATATCTATGAACTAGAGCTAACTATTATATAAAAAGTTCAAACAAATAAAAAGAAAAAAGATTACCGAGATCCAAAAGCCAAGGTGTAAGTGGTTGTTCACCAATACCCTGCTCAGAAACACTCAATGGAAGGAGAAGAGCAAAAACCTTGCTGGAAATAACCAAACTTTAAGAAATATACTGATAAATACTTCATGTTGCGCAATCCAATTTTACGTTTCCACGTGTTTAACATGAATTCTTGCCAATGTACCATTTCTAACATGACATGATCATAACACAATTTGAGAAGGACTTGAGGTGCTGCATTGCATACCTTTGTATGATCTTAGAAGTGCCAAAATCTTTGTTTAATATTTTGTTTAAAAATTAAAAAATGTTCGGGTCGTTAGAGTAGTTCCTGATTTCTTTGGGTTACAGAAAAGAAAATTCAATAACAAAGGAAGAAAAAGAGAAAGCCATTCAGCATAATTCATTACTTTTTTTTGAAGTTTAAACTAATTCGTAACATTTGGAAACCACAAAACAGAGTACCACTTTTCTATTTCTTCTTTACCCAAAACTATGACAACTGCATAATTCCATCAGCATTCAAACCACTCACCATACAACCATCAAACAATATCCCAACCCATGTTTTCCATTTCCAAAATTAAAGTAACATTCACTTCTGTAATCAGTTCAAGAACTCAGAATGTTGCTAAAACCAAACAAAAGGCTTTCAACAAAATGGGATCAAATGGAGCAAAGAAATATGCATAAAAAGTAAAGCCTCACCTGGTTTCTTCAAGCCTCAATTTCCGATTGGGAATCCAAGTGCCATTGTGGTTTCAGTGTTCAGAGCATGTGTATTAGGGTTTGTCAATTTGGGGTTAAGTGAGAGTTTACGAGCATAGAGCTCCAATTTTTGTTCTGAAGGAGTCGCCGAGTGACTCAGTCTGAGTGCATATACCCCCAAACCCAAACCCAAACCCAGACCCAGAAAAGAGGCTGTCGTCTTCGTCTCTACCTTAATTTTCTTTTTTACTTTTTTTCGGTTGACATTTTCACGCTCCAAATTTTTCTTTTTTACTGTTTCGTAATTATTACGTGTACGTATGGTGCACGTGCAACTGAGTTGCCAACTTGGGGAGTCTGGATCTTCTGTTCTTATTTTCCTTACGCCCTCTTTGTATGCTTTCTCAAACATATATATCGATGATAATTACGTATTTATTCACGTGACGATTGTTAAAATGTAAATTGCCTAGCTAATTTCAGATTAGTTAGTAAGTTCTAAGTCAGTTTATATTTAATCTGTTCTAATCTTTGTGTTAGCTGAGTACCTTGAGCTTATATGCCAGGTGCAATGCTTGAGTCTGTTTTCAATGCCCAGCTGTTAGGACAGCTGTGTATTGTCATGTGTCATATTCACATTGGCTTACTATTACAAACCGTTAGATTTGAATCTACTGATGTAAGAGAACATGCTATAGTCATGAGGGAATATAAGCTCTGCTGCAATGTTCATGCAGGGGAAGCATTCTGTTAGAACAATCTAAGTTTCTATGCTCTCTCTCTCTCTCTCGGTACATTTCTTGCTCCCTTTGCAATCCAAATATTCAACAACGATATCGTAGTTTTTTCAATTTTTCCACGAATTTATCTAGGTGATATTTCGCAACACTCAAAGCTTGAACTTGGTTAATTTCTTGCCAAAACTATCGAAATTTCCCCAATATCTCGAGAGAATTTCATAAATTTTCGCGCAAATACGCTAACAACTTGACAACAATCTAACTCATTTGAAATTTCGAAAAAATTCGACATACCATTTAATGCTAACAGCAGCTTATCTACCTAGGGGGATGATTTTTTTGTGTCATTTCCTTATTTCTGTTAAATTTATCCACACCAATTATATGATTTTGTCTTACAAAATATTTCTCACAATTTCCCTTATATCTCTCACTACATAAAAAATACCTCTAGCTGAAGGTATTCGTAAAATACTTAAAACTCTTATTATTTCTCAGCGAGCATTATATGCAATCTTAGTCACATAAATCCACCATATAATTAAGTTTTATCAATTTCTTTGGTTAAATTGTTAGATAATTGTTTAAACAAGAATGTCTCTAGTTTTTGTTCAAAATCTCCACATTTAAAAAATAATAATTTTAATGGCTTTTCATCAATTTTAACAATATTGATGCATTCTTGATATTTTCATTGATATTTCCACATTTTTAGACTACCGATATTTTCCAAATTCCTGATATTTAATTACTTAATTAAACCTGAGAAGAAGAAGAAGAAGCAACAGACGGATGAAGAAGAGGAAGCAGCTACAGCTAAAATGAATTGTATGCAATGAGGGGTGAAGAGAATCTAGAATGGACAACTGAGATTTTTCTATAAAAAAATTTTGGACAGCTACAGCTACAGTCAATATACGATCAACACAATGAATAGCTGAGATTCAACAGTCAAAAGTCAACATAAATGGATGACTTGGATGAGTTGGGTAGGTGACTCAACAGTCAGCATTCCACATTCAACCGTCACTATCTAATCATCACTAATTCACCACATGGCACCTGATCACCCTTTAACAAATCTGGTCATGCCACATGGTGCAATGTTACTGCCTTGTCACTGCCGTGCAAGCACCAAATGGATGCTCCTGATTGCACCACGTGTCACTTCTTAATAAATTAATTATTATTTATATTTTCTAATACTTGAAAAATTCACTAAAAATAGCTCTGGACTCTAAAAAATTCTACTGACTCATAATCACATTTAGGGGTAGGCATCAATCTAGCCAATCCGATTAATCCGGCCAAACTGATTACATTGGTTTAGTTTGGTTTGGTTTTGACTAAAGAAAAAGTCAACTGTTTGAAAAACTGAATCGAACTGATTTGGTTTGGTTCAATTACGGTTTGGGAGTTTTGTAAACAGTCCTAAACCGAACCAGACTGATTAAAAATGAATTTATTATTTGTGTAATTTAATTTGCATGTGGCAAGGCTTGAATGGGTATTTAAAAAGTGTACCATGTAGCCTTTGGCACCTGATTGGACTCCAAACTAAAACTCATAGACTACTCTATTTGACCTCTCTCATTCCTTAATTTCCTAACCCTAGCTGCAACTCCCGCTCCTTCTCAAGCTCTCACTCTCGTTCTCGTTCAACCTCGAAGCTCAACTCCATCATTGACCACCAGGTTCAACCTCAAAGCTCAACTCCTCCTCCTCCTTCATCTGTAGATTCTGCTGCACCCACTTCCATCAAGAAAGCCAGAGGCTGACCACCTGGTTCTACTAAGAAGCAACAATTGGATGCTTTGGGTAAAGCTTTTTTCTTTTTATTATTCTAAATGGGTTTTCCTTGAATCCTTTTAATCTTATTGGGTTTGCTTTAATTTTTTTTGGGTTGTGTTTTAAATTTGCGTTGTTATGTGTCTTTGATATTGCAATTGTTTTTCTTTTGTGTTTACCCTTGTTTGTCGCATGCTGATTTTTCAATATTTGAGTGAGCCGTTGGGTTTTAATTTAAGGCAATAGTGGCATTGACTTATTCACATATCAGGATCAACTAAGTTCTATTTTTATGTACTTATAAACCTCGTCAAACAAAGGGAGAAGACATACATCATCAGACACACAAACCTATTTTTCGTCTTGCATTTTTTCCCTTAGACTTAGGATTTTACTTTTCAAGCACTTAGTGTAGCGAGTTCGTCCTTTTCTTAGTGTAAGTTTAGTTTCTTGCAATTTACATTGTATTGTCTTTTAAATTAAAGTCTATGTCAATTGCTTTACTTTTCATTGTTATAGCATTTTCATTAAGTTTAATTTCAAGTATAATGTAGTTTATCATTCTTATTTCGTTCTTGCTTTATTTTACGTTTATGTAATACCCCAAAAAATTAAAGGTGGACTTTCGTATTTCAGTGAGAATAGTATTATAGTGAAGAATGATTATTGGCATTTTATCAACTGATTTTGGATTGAGACTATTGGATTAAGTGTGTTTAATTTCAAGTTGGACAACAATGCCCTTACATAACATTTTGTGAATTTTTCAAAGACATTGAAGTGAGACAATTATGATTCTTAGGTAAGATTGTAGTAGTCGACTCAACGAACATGTAGGAAATCATTTTTAAATTTTGGGCCAAAATGACCAAAATACCCTATGTGTGAAAATTACCAAAATACCCTTGTATAAAAAAGGAAAAAAAAGAGAGGAATGAATCTGAAACGTGGAGAGCAGCAACCTCCTTCCACCAATATTTTTCAAATGACAGATGCAGCGGCTACACCATGTTATATTTTAGCTGTCGCTCATATTTGACACGTGTAGACTTGGATGTGTTGGTCATCGCGTTTTCGCAATTCCCAACCAGCAGGTCATGCTTTCGAATTACCTTCATTCTCCGTCTTCTAGGATTTCATTGTTTTGTTTCTATTCTTGTTTCCTCTGTTTATTTTTCATACATTGAGGACAATGTGTGGTTTAAGTTTTGGGGTGGGAAAGTAAATTTTAAAATTTTATTTTTGTTCAGTCTTGTTTAAAATTTTCTTTTTAAAGTTAATATCCTTAGATTATTTTAAACGTTAGAACAAATGGACATGGTGAAGATTAATCTCACAGTAGTCTTTTCTATTTATTGTTGCTTAGACACTAATTCATGAATTATACTTTGAAATTTACACATCACACCAACATGGTTTGTGGGGAGTGAGATTGAAATACATACCTTTTGTCTAAGTGTGTTTTAATTTTTGTTCAATATAAATAAAGTTAGTATATGTTATAAAGTAATAATTGCCTCACCTAAAGCTTTGCTAGTAACTTGGCCAGTCTTGCCTAATTAGTAGTGATTCTTGAGTAAAACGGTAGAATTTTGGCATGAGGTTGAGTGGTTAGTTGGTTTCGTAGCCTTTCCAGCTTGAGTTAATAAGTCCTTAGGGTGTTCTACACCTAGTCCCTAAAGCCTTAGTGGTTTGGGAGTCATTCACCTAAAGCTCGCTACATGGGTTGGATCGAAAGCTTAAGAGAACCGACATTGCACAACCACTACTGTTACTGAAAAAAAAAAATTCGAAAAAGAAAAGAAAAAGAAGAAGTGTGAAGTTAGTATGTGAAGTATGAATAAAAGGGATGACAGGTAAGGATTTTGGTCGAATCTCCTTAATTATGATGGATCACTCTACACCGAAGAAAGTTTATGAATTATTTTCTAATTGACTCTAAATGGCTTAGACTCTGTAGTGGGATTGGTAGGAACTTTTCAAAATACGTTTTGGTTTTTAACATTTTTTATGGATTGCAACTTGAATGGAAATTTTGTTTAGCTAGGTTTTATTTAAAGTTTTTAATTCGTTAGTTTTTGTGTTTGTTTTCTAGATTTGCTTTGTTTGAGGACAAGCAAAAGCTAAGTTTGGGGGTATTTTAATGGGTATATTTTATATTATATATTTAACCCTATTCTTAGTATATTTTGGTTAGTATTTTGAAAGAATTTTGATACTTTGAATTATATTCCCAATATAGGTCTTTCGACTTCCTTTAGAGCAAAACATAATCAAATGGAAGAATTTTGGAGTAATTTCAGTTGGACGACGTTAGTGAGTCACTTAGCTTGATCGTATTGAAATTTTAGATTTTTCTACCAAGCGGTTATTTTCTGACAATAAAATAAAGGAGCAGTACACGGTGCTGGAATAGTGATATTTAGGGTTTTTACTGCATTTTGGTGCCCAAAATGACCTTGGATGGGTTTGTGGCCCTCTGGAGAAGTGTTCAGAATGTTTTTATCTTTAAAATAAGATATCTTAAGCCAGATTTGGAGGACATTCTAGGCCAAAACGTGGCTGGGCAGATTGTGGGCAGATTCTCCTAATCCAATTTGAACTTTATATCTTAGTATTATTTTATTTTTTAACTTAGTTTCCTTATGGGGATTGGGAAACTGGGTTTTAAGGGGGTATTTAAGTTGGTCTTCATAGCAATTTTGAGACTTCTTTTTTGGCTTTTGAACGGGACATTGTGGAGAGCAATTGCTAGGGTTTTAGAGTTTTATGCGAGTTTAAAGTGTTTTCATTCTTTTCATTCTTAATAATATTTTCCATGATTTCAATTATGAATATGCGTAACTAATTTTCTTGTGCTAGGGTGAAACCATGAACCTTAGCATGAATATGTAATTTTTATTTAATTGCTTATGATTTATTGCATGTATACTTTGAATTGTTAATCATTGTTTTAAACCATCTAATTGTCTTAATGCCTGATCACCATTAGGATCTTTAGAAAAGTAATTGGATGAAATTTTGGTCGGAAGGTTCCCTGAAAATGCTGGCTTCTTGTGATTAATAATTGTAATTTTATTTAAGATGAACACCACGTCTTAAGGGTTGTATGGTTTTTCAAAGGGTTTTCACAAAACCGTCCTGATGGGTTGCATGTTAGATGTACGTTCTATGTTGGAGGTTCCAAGTATAATTTAAATTAGGAAAACCTAACCTTCGAAGTGGCATGTGCAAATCATAAGTAATTGGTAAAAATTCATAGGATTGCTATGTGATGGTGAAACCCTAGTGCTTTTATAAATTGGTATTTAAAATTCTTTCCTTCAATCGTAATTGTTTTTGTTTAAAATTTGTTTTTAGTATCAAACAATTTCATAATCATCTTTCTCAATGTTTAATTTTAGGTAGTTAATTGGAAATTATTTTTACATAAATGGCTAAATAGTCATTGAGGAGAACGACCTTGCATGAGCATCTACACTACAATAGCCTTGTATTCTTGCAAGTATTTTATGTGATTTTTGTAATATCCCAAACCAAAAATTCATAATGAAGGAATATTTTATTTTGCGAAAAGACAATTTTGCCCTCGTAATATTTTATTTTGCGAAAAGAAGAAATTTGACAATTCCGCTTGCGCCATTGTGTAGAGCAGGCGAAACGAGTTCATAGACAAGTAGTGGGCCCGAATCGGAGTTGTAACGAAGGAGTTATGGTCAAAAGAGTCTCAGTGGCATAACCGTAAATATCTCAAAGTTAGATCTATAAAACCAGCCAGCCTCTCTCTCTCTCTCTTGCGGGAAAACGGGCCGCCGCCTTCCAGAGCTTGCTGGGGCTGCCTCAGGGCACCACCGGCCACGGGACCGGTGGCGATGGAACCGCCGTCGAGTTCCCTACCTTTCCCGACCGATCCCCCGCCCGCCGACGACATATGCTAGCCCGAAACTGTGAAAAAACGATGGGAACTCACTGAAACTTCAAGGCCTCCGATCTCCTTCCTCCGGCCGCCATTTCCGTCGACCCAGGTATGGATTTTGAACCTCGCGAGCTGTTCTAGCTGCCTGTTGGGTCGGATTAGATCGATTTGTAGTGTAGCCATCGGATTTTTGAACTTGAAGTTTCAGCAGATTTTGGCCTCTGTTTTCGACCACTTCCAGTCACTTTTTGGGGTAGGTCCAAGAACAAAAGTGGTTTCCAATATGGTGTTTTACCTAGGGTAGGAGTTTGGAGCCGTGGTTTGAAGTTTTTTCGGCGAGCCAAAATCGCTTTAGACACCCATCGCTGCCGGCGCGTGCTGGGGCTCGTGGACGAGGGTGGTGCAGTGGCATTATGTCTTGTTGTGATCCTTATGTTGTCATGAGCGCGTAGGATTTCGCGGATCTCAATTTGGATTCCGTTTGAGCCCCGAACAGATTTTTCATATTGTGCAATTTCCGGGTTCAATATTACCGAACCGTTGGATCGCGCTCAATTTTGGATATGTTGTTCCAAATAATTTTGGGATTGTGTAGGATTCGACGGATTATGAATCGGAGCCCCGGATACTCCGAAATCGCCAACCCTGGGGCTAGGGTTTGGAAATTGTATGATTTGACGATCGTGGTCAATCCGATTGTCAGTTTCAGACCAAACTTGCAGGATATGGTTCCTTAACGGTGAGAAACTTAAAAGAACTCGTAGATTGGTCATTGGAGGTTGTGAACCCCACAGGGTTCCGTATCGACTAAGGTAGAAGTTTATCGCTTAGTAAAGTCTCGAGTCTTTTCAGACGATTTTAAATATCTAAAAATGCCTAAGTGGGCAGAAAAATGACTTTAAAGTTAGTGCACGCACTTCTAGAAGTCGGGGGTCAGGGTTTTACTTAAAAGGTTATCCCGAGTAGTTTTATTAATTAATTATTCATGATGATTTATCCAGGCATCTGGGATCAGACAGGCCCGCAGGAGAGATCGTCAGGAGGTCTAGCGAGCTCGAACCAGGAATGAGTGGACTTTCTTCTATAAATAATTTTATATAAATGAGTTTATATAAATGATTTTATATTGATTTTATATAAATAAGTTTATATGAATGAATTTCATTATTTGAACTTGAATAAGTTTTATGGAATGTTTTCCGAGCATGATTTATGCCGTAAAATACCTTTATTCCTATGCTGCTTAGTTGAGCATGCTAAAGTGTGATAGAAAGCAGAGTTTTAGACTTGTATCAGATAAAATAGCAGCACAGCTTTATATTTAACAAAACTCAGTTATTTCTCAGATTTTTCAAAAATATTTTATAATCAAACTACCATGTACCCGTTTTTGGTGATTACCCTCAGATGGACCGATGTCTATGGATATCCAGTCTATTTACAGTTCTGTCAGTGCACTTGACATTGCCTCACGAGTTTCGAGGACGCTCGGACAGTGAGTGCCAGGATTTGCGGCTCGGCTGACTTCGTGTCCCCGATACCTGCCAGGATTGGGGATCAGGCTGACTACGGACCCCTGAATTCAGTCAGAGCGGATCGAGTCGACTTTGTGTCATCGAGACCTGCTAGCGGATCAGGCTGACTATAGTCCACTGTATCCTGCCAGTTTGCGGCTCGGATAGACTTTGTGTCACTGAGTCCTGCCAAGGGAATTGACGAAATTACAGGAGTACATCCGAGTGGCAGATTTGATTGATTTCAGTGCTTGATTCAAGTTTTGAGTACATTGCTTTTATGCAGGTTTGGATTTCAATGCTTTCATGCAAGTTTTATTGCTCTTAAAAGCGATAGCATATATTTTTATAAATATGTAATTGCGTTGATTTTATTATATTTCAAAGCTAGTTTAGATATTCAGTTTTACTCAACTGTATTTGATTTCATTGTTTTTATGCGAGAATTATGGAGTTCGAATATGATTTACATATAATGCCTTGAGTTTAGTATGTTTTAAATGCAGAATACGTATCTAGATTTATTTCACTATTTTTACAATGGGTGTTAGTATATTCTTAGATATTTTATGAACCTTTATTTTTGGTCCACTCACATTTCAATTGTTTTGCGCCCCCAGGCTGTAGCGTGCACAAGACATCCACCACCGGGCCATCGTGACTTCCGCGTCTTCTGGTTCAAAAGTG
This sequence comes from Prunus dulcis, assembly GCF_902201215.1. Lineage (NCBI taxonomy): Eukaryota > Viridiplantae > Streptophyta > Magnoliopsida > Rosales > Rosaceae > Prunus > Prunus dulcis. The sequence goes on from NC_047651.1 coordinate 6,443,061, forward strand.
TTGGTACGTAACCAATTAAGAAATCCGTAAACTATCAAAATTGCTCTGATATATTGCCCTAGAATGTGAGAATGGAACTTTTAGCATGTTTATTGAAGTGCTGGCAGTTGGTTGTGTAGATATTTTGCTCATTCTGACAGGTGGAAATTTTGGGATTGAGCAAATTACAGGGGAGACTCTGCCGAAATTTCGATAGAAGTCAAGGTAAAAATTTTAAGAAAAAGGGCAAATAGGTCATTTGTGTCCGACATTTGCCAAGTGTCGGACACGCACAGGGTTCGACTCGAATTCCCAATCGGAATTTGATTCGGGTCATGTCAATTTTAACCTTATTTGAGTGGATGGTAAAAATCATATCAAATATAATAAAATAATTAGTCCCGATCTCTTGGACCACAGGAGTCCAAGAGATTGTGGTCACCCACCGTTGGATATTAATCCAATGGTTCAAAATGATATATATAAATGCAATATGACATAAATGATTATTACACGATTCAAGTCAACCGTTGAATTTACATCCAACGGTGAGTGACCATAAATCTCTTGGACTACAGGGGTCCAAGAGATCAGGACTTATAAAATAATATGATATTTGGCATTTTGGATGAAGTTAAATTTTTGTCTAAAGTGTCAAATTGTCACATAAGCCATCAAATTTAAATTTAACTTTTTTGCATTTGACATCTCCCTTGTTAAAGCATCTCTAACCAATATGTCAAATTGCCACATGGACATGAAATGGCAAGAATTGAAGGTTAAAATTACTCCAATCGAGTAGTCAAATCCTACATGAATTTAAAAGTTGGAAGAGATATGCAAAAAATAACATATCAAAAAGGCTGATGTCAAATATATTTTTAGTCATAGACCCCACTATTATTTACTCTATTTTAAACTTTACGCATCAGCCCCATTTGTTTTTTAAAATAAAATAAAATAATATTTGACATTTCAGATGGAGTTTAATTTTTTTCCAAAATATAAAATTGCCACATAGGCTATCAAATTCAAATTTAATATTTTGCATTTGAATGAAAATACTCATATGTCAAGGTAAATTCCTTCGCTATATGGATTTTAAAATATGTTTTTTTTAATCCACCCTTGCAATTTTTGTACCATGGAGTCCTGGTGACTGTAAATAAGTCAAATTAAATCAGACAAAGGTGATTGCTGGTCCGTTTTAAAATAAAAATAAAAGGTGACTGCATTGTCTCGAGTCGAACGTTCAGACGAGCCCCAGGCCCCACTAGTCGTCCGGTATCCATTGACTTCACCATAGACCTGAATTGTGTTAAGAGACATGCTCTGCTTCTCTGGTGGAACTTCAGCCTGTAGCTCCTCCTCACTTCTTCAGCTGCGAGTTCACCTACACCCAGGTCAGGCTCCAACTACTAATTTCTCTAACACCATCTCATGATTTCTTCACATTTTGTATTTCCCCATTGTGATATAATCTTCTTTCTCTTAGTCATGTTGTTGCTGATGATGTTGTTTGGCTAAAAAAATTTGGCAAATGCTGAAGGGAATTACAAAAGTTGTACTTTTGAATACTTGTAATATATATATATATATATATATATATATGTTAATATTGAGGCAAAATAAAAGATTAGTCAGCTCCATTTATGATACCTCTGTAGTCGCAGATTTGATGTTTTTGTTGGAATTGAGGGTTTCCAGGATCCTCAAGTGAATTAGGTGAGGCTTTGTAGGCAATGGTCTAATTCTGCTGTTTCTGAGAGGGGGATGAGGGGGGAAGGAAAATCAGGGAAAGATAACATTAAAGATTAAAAATTTGATTCTTAAGTTTTTTCTGGATACAAGCCATATTGGAAGAGGGGGGATTCAAACACAGGACCTCAGGTACAGGATAACTGCTCTTAACCATCAAATGGGTATTTTATATGTCGAAAACTATCAGACGTTTGATTAAGTTTGATGGCTGGTAACAAACTTGGAGCTCTCAGTCGCTCGAACTCAGTCCCTCGGTTGAGCAGCTCTGAATAAAATATTAGACAGGTCAATTTATGATCCCTCTGTATAGTATAGTAAGTCATTTTGCAGGTGAGTTCAAATAAGTGACCGAAAAAATGAAAAAGTAGATCAGCAATAGGTAAATGTATTTATCTTCTACCAAATTGCTTAATTGCCTGCACTGTCTCCTCTCTCCAGCAGATTGCTTTGTGAAATTAATCTTATCTCCATTCTCCTGTAAGTTGGCACAACGATAAACCAGTCTGAAATGGCATCGAGCACGCAAAGAGACAGCTCATCTCTTCCTCCACCTTCTCGATGGAAATATGACGTCTTTCTGAGTTTTAGAGGTGAAACACGCAAGACCTTTACAGCCCATTTACATAAAGAACTGCTGGATCAAGGAATTACGGAGACATTCTTGGATGAAACAGAACTTCAAGAAGGAAAACCAATTTCTGAAGTCTTCTCAGCAATTGCACAGTCAAGATTTGCCATTCTTGTGATCTCTCAAGATTATGCTTCTTCAACGTGGTGCCTCAATGAACTTTTAAGGATTTTAAAATGCATGGAAGGGAGGGGTGCAATTCTACCAATTTTCTATTCTGTGGAACCCTCCAATGTTGGAAAACAATTAGGGAGTTTTGAACAAGCCTTCACTAAACTTGAAGAAAGGTTTAAGCATGACATCAACAAGGTGAAGAGCTGGAGAGATGCTTTAAGGACAGTGGCTAAAATCAAAGGGTGGACTACAAAGGATAGGTTAGCATTACTTCTTTTTCCCCTCGACTCAAAAGCTCTCCTTGGAGCACATATAATAATTGTGAATTTATATTTTATATATCACCTTTGTAGGAGGGAAAGTGACTTATAATTCCGTTCTATTTGATATAATTTTGTAGTGACATTTAATTTGCCTGGACCTCATGCATGAAAATCGTACAGAAAAATATTTCATGATAACATTCATATTACCCATTCATAAAAAAGAATTTATATGGGAAGGCTAATTTTATTTTATGATAAACTAAAAAATATACTACATTGTTTTTCATTACTGCAGAAGAGGATTGGAACTTGGGAACATTGGGAAGAGAAATTTTTACTCTATCCAATGCTCTTTGATTATCTATACACTTTTTAAATCATTTTTATCACGTATTGATGAAGTTTCTTTGGCTTAATCCAAAATATGCATCGTAACAGTGAGGAGTTCTTAATTTGAAGTCAGATGCTTTCGTAACAGAGGGAAATAGTTTTGAAATTTTTTTTGGGTAGCTTTCTATTTCTAATCATATTTTAGGTCCACAGTGAGGAGTTCTTAATTCGAAGTCAGCTGCTTTCTTGACAGAGTTAATGATATTATGGACAACAACTTATTACACTAACTTTTGACGATAACTGATGTTGAAGTGATTCAGTTGTTTTCATTCTGCGTCTTCTATGAACTTTTTTTATTCATAGCAAGTAAAAATTTTCGTATCCATTGGTATCTCAAAGTTGGTGTTTTTTTAGCATTATTGTTCCATTAATAAGGTGTTCTTAGTTTTTGGGTTGAATGGCTGTGATGCAATGGGTTAGCCCTGAGTCCAATCCAAAACTTCTTATAAAATGCAGGCAGAGCTACCACTCGGCTACTAGAGGTGGTGGCAAAAACACAAAATGCAAAGTGTATTTTATCACTTTTTGTCTATTTATTACTCATATTAGTTCAGCCATGCATGACCTTGATTATTGTCTTTTCCTCTTGAAGATATGAACCACAGCTCATCAGAGAAATTGTTGACCAGGTGCGAACCTTAGTACGTCCTACATGGTCGGAGCCTGAAGAAAAGCTGGTTGGAATTGATTCAACATTGGAGCATCTACGTAGGCTTCTAGATACAGACACTGAATCAGTTGATGTTCGTTTTATAGGGATATGGGGGTTGAGTGGGATAGGTAAGACAACCATTGCTGAGAGAACTTATGCGAGGATTCTTCATAAATTTGAACGCAGCTGCTTTCTTGACAGAGTTAGAGATAAGATTTCTCAAACAGATGGTCTAAAAAATCTAAAAAGAGAACTTTGCAAGAGCCTTATGAAAAGAAATATAGAAGACTGGGCCTTTGATATAAAAGGCACAATCAAAAGGCTCTTATCTTGCAAAAAAGTTCTTCTCGTTCTTGATGATGTGGACGATAATAGTCAATTAGAAGACTTATGTGGGAACCAAGATGGGTTTGCTCCAGGGAGCAGAGTCATTATTACAGCAAGAAGTGAACGATTGCTAAGTAGACATGGTGTGGACAGAACATTTGAGGTGCATAAGTTAAATGACCAAGACGCTCTTCAACTTTTTAGCTTGAAAGCCTTTGGAAGAGATTATCCAGATATGCCCTGTGTAGCTCTGTCTAAATGTTTTGTGAGTTATGCCAATGGCCTCCCATTAGCTCTTAAACTCTGGGGATCATCTTTGCGTAAAGCAGATCAAGATGAATGGGGAAGTAAATTGGGTAAACTGAAAGATAATTTTGATGGAAAAATTATGGATAGGCTTAAAATAAATTTTGATGGATTAGATGAAGAGGAGAAAAGTATTTTCCTTGATATCGCATGCTTCTTTATGGGAAAGTACAAAGATGAAGTAGTTGAAAGACTATGCGGCTCTCGTTCCAGCGTAGACAATGCTATAAAAGTTCTCATTAGGTGTTCTCTGCTAACAGTTTCAGATAATATGGTGTGGATGCATAATTTGTTACAAGAAATGGGTAAAGCAATTGTTCGTGGGGAGTCAAAAGAACCTGGTGAACGTAGCAGGTTGTGGCTTTCAAAGGACATCTTTTATGTTTTGAGAAATAATACGGTAAGAGCTTACATGGATACATCAGTAACACATGAATCTAGCAAAATCAAGAGAGTATAAAGCAGACTATTAAGTTTACTTACCTTACTTTCCATATAACGTGCACATCAGTTACCCTTTATGATGTTTTGCAATTGACTTGTTCTTTATTCTTGGTTATTAGGGGACATCAGCAGTTGAAGGCATTGTCCTAGATCATCGTGAATCAGAAGTGTGTGAATGCCATCCAGAAGCCTTTTCAAAGATGTTTAATCTTAAATTTCTCAAACTTCATAATGTGTACCTTCATAAAGACCTCGCATGTCTTCCTAACTCCTTACAATTTCTTGAATGGAAAGGTTATCCTTTAGATTCTCTCCCCATAGATTTCAAACCGGATAAGCTTGTTGAACTCAGCATGTGTCATAGTAAGATTGAACAGCTTTGGAGTGGAATAAAGGTACAAGTCCAAGTCTACAACTGCAACATATAATGTATTTATCAGAGTAAAATGTAAGCTTCTCCTGAATCTAATTATTATCAATTTCTTGTAACTCTAACAGGATTTTGACAAGTTGAAAGTCATCAGACTTTGTCATTCAAAAAGTTTGACCAGCACTCCTGATTTCAAAGAGGTCCAGAATCTTGAGAGGCTAGATCTTGAGGGATGTGTAAGTCTAGTTGAGATCCACTCATCCATACGAGTTCTCAAAAAGCTAATCTTCTTGAATCTTAAAGACTGCAAAAGTCTTGAGAGTCTTCCAGGTGAGATTGCAATGGAATGCCTGGAAATTCTAATCCTTTCTGGTTGCTCAAATGTTAAAAGGATTCCTAAATTTGTGGGACATATGGAAAATTTGTGGAAGATTTCTTTAGATGAGACAGCTATTGAAGATATACCTTCATCGATTCAAGGTCTGACGAAACTTTCTGTTCTTGATATTAGAGATTGTGTAAATCTGACTCAACTTCCAAGTACCATTGGCAATTTGAAGTTTCTTAAAAGTCTTAATGCTTCTGGATGCACACAACTGGCAGAACTGCCTGCAAGCTTTCAGGAACTAGTGTCTTTGGAGAAGCTTGATTTAAGTGGAACTGCCATAGAAAAATGGCCCTTTTCCGTTTTTCATTTGAAAAAGCTGAAATCATTTATTTTCCGTGGACCAAAAGGGCGATCACCACAGCCATGGCATGTGTTGCTCCCTTTTAGATGGCCATTGAAGTGTCTTCAACCTATGAGTCAGTTCTTGCCTCCTTTGTCAGGGTTATGTTCTTTAAGGGAATTAGATCTAAGTGATCACAATCTTCGGGATGGAACAATCCTTGCTGATATTGGTTGCTTATCTTCTTTGGTTTCGTTGGACTTGAGTGGAAATGATTTTGTTAGCCTTCCTGAAAGCATTAGCAAGCTTTCTCAGCTTGAGAACTTATATTTGAGTGATTGCCAGAGTCTTGAATACCTTCCAGTCCTTTCATCAAGTAAAAGTTTACAAGTGACTGCCGATTGTTGCACTTCACTAGAAAGGCTGCAACATCCATTGAATTTGGATACATTAAGTTCGTCATGTTTCAATTTGATGAATTGCTTTGGATTGGTTAAGAATGAAAGCCATGATAATAAAACATTGACTATGCTCCGAAAATATCTTGAGGTGCGCTTGCTCTCTCTTTCTCTCTCGCATTCATTTGTTTGTTTGTTCATTCATTCTCTAACATGATGTTTTCTCTTGTATAGAGAACCTCATATCCGGGAGATAGGTTTGAAATTGCAATTCCTGGAAGTAAAATTCCATGGTGGTTCAGTCGTCAAAGAGTGGGATCTTCGGTAAGCATACTGGTGACTCCGAAATGGTGTGATAACAAGTGGATGGGATATGCTCTTTGCGCTGTTTTTGAAGTTTTCAGTAGTGGATGGGAGCTCTCTTGTGTTTTGGAAGTCAATGGGAAAAAAGAGTACCCTGCACCTGTATTATTAACTGATGTCCAGCCTGTGTCGGATCATCTTTGGCTATTCTATGTTTCTCGTGATATAAGCTTTGGTACAGAGTGGCAAAAGAGTTGTGATCAGTCAACATTTTCATTTGAAAGCTCAGGCCCCATCTGGGTCAAGAAGTGCGGTGCCCGTTTGATTTACGAGAAGGACGTGGAAGAGTTCAACAAAGTAGTGGCACAATCCAGCAGCAATGTTGGGGAAGGATCCAGTGGGACTCGGAGAATTTGATGAGGAACCACATTTCAAAAGATTCAAGAAAACATGAATTTTCTTCACATACTCGTAATTGCACCAGCAAATTCACCCTTGCCGTGTAACTACCCGTAGTCGGTCCATAATTCATATTTCAGATTTAGGGATATTTGTGGAGTTTAGGAGTTCTTTATTAATTAGTAAAACTTTGCGATATCTCCCTTGTACAGTTTGCGAAATTGCTAGGGACCAGAGTCTACTCCATCAACTTGACACCTCCTGTTTGTGTATATTAATTAGTACATAATTGTTTTTGAGTGCTGTTAAATGAACTTTAAAATTAATTGAGCACATCCTACTACCAAACTGTTTATTGAATTACTAAACCCTAATATAGAGTGACCAAAAATGATATATTGAATTGTGAAACAAATATAATTTTCGTCCCTACTCACCATATTCAACCCTAATCAAACATAGGGAAGAGACCTAACTCCTTTTATCAACTAAAAGTCCTTTGCAAGTTAGGTTAGGGTTTTGTGCAACTCAAGTCTTGCGGCTAGGGTTTGCAAGTGCTTCATTGTCCTTGTTGCTGCGAGAGTACGTATGGAGTTGAGAGCTCTTGGCGGCTTATGGTTAGAGCAGTTGTTGTGCGTCGTGTAGAGTTAAACTCAAAATCCAAACACAAGTGAGAGGAGGTGCTAGAAAGCATAATTGTATATTGATAAAGTTGAACTTAAATAGAATGTTACATCTCCAGACTATGCTGAATTCAAGGACATGACTCCTATAAACTTAATCCATTACTGACACTACTAACAAACTGCTCCACTATTGGGAGACTCCTAAAGACTTGGTTAAACATAACAACGTGCAACATAACTTCCTATAGAATAGGATAATCAGTTTATTTAATTAAAACAACTACTGTAACTAGATAAAATCTTAACACCCTCCCTTAAACTAAATGTTCCTTGAACAATCAGTTTAGAGAGAAACCTTCAACATGCACTACAGCTTTTGTCTTCAAGCAATATCTTTCATAGAGAAGACTCCTAACAATCTCCTTGGCTTCGAGAACACCGGTAATTTGAGATGCTTGGTTAGAATATCAGCTACTTGATCTTCACTTATGCAGTAAATTAGATCAATTGTTCCATCCTTTGTGAGGTCGCGTAGGAAATGGTAGTGAACATCAATGTGTTTGCTTTTGCCATGTAAAACTGGATTCTTGGACAACTTAATTGCTGAACTGTTATCACAATAGACAGGAGTTGGACCGTCTTGCAAACCACTTAATTCTTCAAGTATCCTCCTCAACCATGCAATAAACTCTGCTTCGGTGGTTGATAGAGTGACAATCTATTGTTTTTTGGATGACCATGAAATGGCTCCTATTCCCATCATAAATGCATAACTTGAGGTGCTTCTCCTATCATCTGGGTCTCCTACATAGTCACCATCAGTGAAGCCAAACAAACCTGATTTAGCTTTTTCTTGTATAATATTCCAAAATCGATTGTACCCTTCAGGTAATGAAAAATTCTTTTTGTTGCCCCAAATGAGGCATTTCCGGACACTCCATATATTTGCTAATGAGACTCACTGCGTGTTGTATATCTTGTCTAGTCATTGTCAAATACATTAGACTTCCTACAATCTGTCTGTAGAGAGTTTGATCAACCTTCTTCTCTCCAGAATTCTTTACTAGTTTCAAACCAATTTCAGTTGGCGTACAAACTGGATTGCACTCCTTCATCACAAACCTGTCTAAGATCTCTTGAACATATTTCTTTTGTGAAATAAATATTCCAGCACTAGATTGTACTAATTCTATACCAAGAAAAAGAGTGCATCAATCCAAGATCAAACATATCAAACTCATGCATCATGGATTTCTTAAAATCATTAAACATGGCCACATCATTACCTGTATAGATCAGATCGTCCACATACAAGCACACGATGAGTATCTGCCCTTCCTTGCCAGATTTTGTAAAGAGTGTATGCACATATGGACATTTTTGAAACCTTATCTTGCAAAATATGCCTCTATGCGGCTGTACCAGGCTTTGGGAGCTTGCTTCAGCCCATATAGAGCTTTTTTTAGCCTGTAAACTTGTCTTTCCTTCCCTGACTGAACTTAACCTGTTGGTTGCTCAACATAAACCTGTTCTTGCAACTCAACATGTAAAAACACAGACTTCACATCTAGCTAGAAGATAGGCCATGAGTTCTGTGCTGCCATTGAAATCACTAGTCGGATTGTGTCATGCCTTGCCACTGGCGCAAACAATTATGTGTAGTCAACTCTGTACTCTTGCTTGTAACCTTTTGCCACCAAGCGTGCTTTGTGCTTATGAATCTCACCCTTCTCATTCAGCTTTGTCTTAAATACCCATTTGAAACCAATCGCCTTGTGCCCTTGTGGAAGTTCTGTCAAGTCCCAAGTATTGTTCTTCTCAATAGATTTGATTTCCTCATCCATGGCTTTTTGCCACTTTGTTCTTTTACGGCATCAGAAAATGACATAGGATCAGAATCTGCAAACAAAGCAAAGTGAACAAGTGGATCATCATCACTTCCTTCACTTCCACTAACGGAATCAAACACCCACTCAGAATCTTTCATATATGCAGGCCGCTTCTTTAAACGTTGGGGTTGTGCACATGCAGGCCGCTTCTTCATCAAATACAACATCTTAGGACACATGATTGAATAACTTATACGCCTTGGAAACTTCACTTATGCCAAAAAAGACACATTTTTCACATTTGTCATCAAGCTTCTTCCTTTTCTCATCTGGAATACGTGCATATGCAATGCAGCCAAAAATTTTGAAGTAACCAACTGTTGGTTTACGGCCGCTCTATGCCTCTTCAGGTGTCAAATCAGGAACAAAAAAAGTTGGGCTTCTGTTCAGTATGTGAATGCTCTAGTTTACAGCTTCCTACCAGAAACTCTTTGGAATGCAACTCTTTGTCTGCATACTGCATGCGATATTTAAAATAGTACAATTCTTCCTCTCGGACACACCGCTCTGCTGTGGTGTATAAGCTGCCATAAGCTGTCGGCGAATGCCATGTATAGCACAGAAATTTTCAAAGGCTTTTGAATTGTATTCTCCACCACAATCAGTGCGAAGAACCTTGATCGTTTTCTCTATCTCATTCTTAGCAGTCGCCTTAAAGTGTTTGAATGCATTTAAGGCTTCTGATTTCTCCTGTAAGAAATAAACCCATGTTTTTTTGCTGTAATCATTAATGAACATTATAAAGTACCTTTTTCTGGCGTTGGAAGCTGGAGTTATTGGCCCACAAATATTTGAATGGACCAGCTGAAGAGGTCTTAGAGCCCGCCATGCTTTTCCTCTCAGAAAGGTTTCCCTATGTTGTTTTCCAACAACACAAACTTCACAAACTTCAGTTGGACAAGTTATTTGAGGAAGGCCAGTCACCACCTCCTTATCATGTAGCGTCTTTAAACCTCTAAAATTCAAATGACCATAGCATAAATGCCACAGCCACGCTGGATCATTGACCTTGGTAGAGAAACATGTGGGACCATCACTATGAATATGTAGTGGAAACGTTCGATTTGTCGTCATGTAAGCCTTAGCAATTAAGCCTCTCTTTTGGTCATGAATTTGACAAGCTCCTCCTATAATCTTGAACTCATATCCATTTTCATCCAGTTGTCCCAAGAAAACACTTGAGATAGTATTGATAGTGCTATCTTTAGCCCAAATTTTGATATATCCTTTTCCCAAAATAGAAACTTTGGTGTCATCTCTAAATCTCACTGTATTTGTGAAACTTTCATCTAAGGTAGAGAAAATTAACTTTTCTCCATAAATGTGATTACTGCAACCTGTATCCAAGTACCACACGTTCTTTTGTGGTTTTTCCATAGTTTGACACACCATTAGAATAGCCCCTTCATCTTCTTTCTCTTTCTCTGCAAAATTCGCCCTTGCATCCTTTGCTTTATTCATATTTGTGTAACATTCAGACCGGTAATGACCATAATTGCCACACCTAAAACACTTGACATGACAGGACCCGAACCAAATTCTGCTTTGGAATTCGGGTCGAACCCTGTGCGTGTCCGACACTTGGGAAATGTCGGGCACAAATGACCTATTTGCCATTTTTCTTAAAATTTTGACCTTGACTCCTACCGAAAATTCGGCAGAGTCTCCCATATATTTCGTTCAATCCCAAAACTTACACCTGTTCAAACGAGCATAATATCCAAACAACCAATAGCCAGCACTTCAAAAAGCATGCCAAAATTTCCATTCTCGCTCTAGGGCAATATATCAGAGCAATTTTGATAGTTTACGGATCACTTAATTGTTTTACATACCAACACTTTTGAACCAGAAGGCGCAGAAGTCACGATGGCCCGGTGGTGGATGTCTTGTGCACGCTACAGCTTGGGGGCGCAAAACAGTTGAAAGTGTGAGTGGACCAAAAATAAAGGTTCATAAAATATCTAAGAATATACTAACCCCCATTGTAAAAATAGTGAAATAAATCTAAATACGTATTCTGCATTTAAAGCATACTAAACTCAAGGCATTATATGTAAATCATATTCGAACTCGATAATTCTCGCATAAAAGCAATGAAATCAAATACAGTTGAGTAAAACTGAATATCTAAACTATCTTTGAAACATATTAAAATCAACGTAGTTACATATTTATAGAAATATATGCAATCGCTTTCAAGAGCAGTAAAACTTGCATGAAAGCATTGAAATCCAAATTCGCATAAAAGCACTGAAATCAAACCTGCATAAAAGCAATGTACTCAAAACCTGAATCAAATCACTGCAATCAATCAAAACTACCACTCGGATGTACACTTGTAATTCCGTCAATTCCCCTGGCAGGTCTCGGCGACACACAATCTATCCGAGCCGCAAACTGACAGGATTCAGGGGACCGTAGTCAGCCTAATCTGCAATCCTGGCAGGTCTCGAGGACACGAAGTCAGCCGAGCTGCAAATCCTGGCAGGTCTCGGAACACTAAGTCAGCCGAGCCGTAAATCCTGGCACTCACGGTCCGAGCGTCCCCGAAACTCGGGAGGTAATGTCAAGTGCACTGACAGAACTGTAAATAGACTGGATGTCCGTAGACATCGGTCCAACTGAGGGTAATCACCATAACTGGGTACATGGTGGTTTAACATAAACTATTTTTAGAAAAGTCTGATAACTAACTGTAGTTTGATAAATTTGAGTTAGGCTGCTATTTCTGTATCATAAATCTCAAAGTTTGCTATCTATATAACTTTAGCATGTTCAACTAAGCAGTATAGAAATAAAGATATTTTACGGCATAATTCACGTTCGGAAAACCTCCAATAAAACTCATTCAAGATCAAATAATGAAATTCATTCATATAAACTTATTTATAAAATCATTTATATAAACTCATTTATAAAATCATTTATATAAACTCATTTATAGAAAATCATTTATGAAAGAAAGGTCCACTCACTCCTGGTCCGAGCTAGTTAGACCTCCTATAGGTCTTTTCTGCAGGTCTGCCTGGTCCCGAATGCCTGGGTAAATCACCAGGAATATTTAATTAATAAAACTGTTTGGTATAAGATATTTAAGTAAAACCCTGACCCCTGACTCTAAAAGTGCGTGCACTAACTTTAATGTCATTTTTCTGCCAACTTAGGCATTTTAGATGTTTAACATCGTCTGAAAAGACTCGAGACTTTACTAGGTGATAAACTTACACCTTGGTCGATACGGAACCCCGTGGGGTCCACGACCTCCAATGACCAATATGAGAGTTCCTTTAAGTTCCTCACGTTTAAGGAACCATATCATGCAAGTTTGGTCTGAAACTGACGATCGGATTAACCACGATCGTAAAATTATACAATTTCCAAACCCTAGCGCCAGGGTTCGCAATTTCGGAGTATCCGGGACTCCGATTCACAATCCGTCAAATCCTACATGATTTTGAAATTATCTGGAACAACATATCCGAAATTGAGCGCGATCCAACGGTTCGGTAATATTGAACCCGAGAATCGCACAATATGGAAAATCCGTTCGGGGCTCAAACGGAATCCAAATTGAGATCCGCAAAATCCTACGCACTCGTGACAACATAAGGATTGTAACAAGACACAGTGCCACTGCACTACCCTCACCCACGAGCCCCAGCACGCGCTGGTAAAGATGGGTGTCTAAAGCGATTTCGGCTCACCAGAAAAACTTCAAACCACGGCTCCAAACTCGTACCCTAGGTAAAACACCATATTTGGATCCACTTTTGTTCTTGGACCTACCCCAAAAAGTGACTGGAAGTGGCCGAAAATGGAGGCCGAAAATTGGCTGAAACTTCAAGTTCAAAAATCCGATGGCTACATTACGAATCGATCTAATCCGACCAAACAGGCAGCTAGAACAGCTCGAGAGGTTCAAGATCCATACCTGGGTCGACGAAAATGGTGGCCGGAGGAGGGAGATCAGCATGCTTGAAGTTTTGGTGAGTTCCCGTTGTTCTTCCGCAGTTCTCGGCCAGCACAGGTCGTCGGCGGGCAGGGGATCGGTCGGCGAAGGAAGAGGACTCGATGGCGGTTCGAACGCCACCAGTCCTGTGGCCGGTGGTGCCCTGAGGCGGCGCCAGCGAGCTTCGGAAGGCGGAGGGGCAGTTTTCGCGCGAGAGGAGAGAGAGGGCTGGCTGGTTTTATAGATTCAACTTTAAAATATTTACAGTTATGCCATTGAGACTCTTTTGACCATGACTTTCTCGTTACAACTCTGATTCGGGCCCACTACGTGTCTATGAACTCGGTTCACCGTGCTCTACGCAATGGCGCAAGCGGAATTGTCAAATTCCTTCTCGATCAAAAAGTCACATTTTTCTTAATAAAATATTACGAGGGCAAAATTGTCTTTTCGCAAAATAAAATATTCCTTATTTTATGAATTTTTGATTTGGGTTATTACTTGACATTTGACTTGTCGACATTCGAATCATGATTGTGTGATTGCCTTCGGCCTCTGCTGCTATTGCTTCCAGAATTATAATAGCCTCTACTGCTACTCACGGAATCATGAGTGTCTTTGCTCCCAGAATCATCATTGGATTTGTTCCCATCTCGGCTACCTCGACCTCTTCCATGGCTGCCTCCTCGACCACGACCACCATGACCTCTTGCTGCCAGAGAATCACTATTTGTTGAAACTTTCAACGCATGTTCCTCATATGTACTCCTATTGATCTTCTGCTCATGTACAAGCAAGGAACTCTACAGCTTAATCAATTGAAAGCTGCTCCACATCATTTGACTCCTCAATGGAGCACACAACGTAATGAAACCTTGTAGTCATAGATCACAGGATCTTTTCTACGATGGTCACGTCTTCCATCTTCTCGCCATGGATACTCATCTTGTTTGCAATTGCCATTGCTTTTGAAAAATAGTCATTGATGGACTCTCCTTTTTTCATATGAAGAGTCTCAAAATCTTTCCTCAGTGCTTGCAGCATTGAGCGCTTCACCTTTGTTGAGCCCTAATACTTCTTCATGAATCCCAAATTTGCTTGGAAGTATCTTTTTGGAGAATGGTCTCCAAAATGGAACGATCAACAACTTGGAATAAGTAATTTTTCTCCTTCAAATATTTTAGCTTGGATTCATCCAATTTCTTTTGTTGTAGCTCTGTCAACACCACTCCACTTTCCGGCTCTATTATACCAGTTTCCATGAGAGTCTAGTATTCTTTAGACCTCAGGAAATTCTCCATCAATATGCTCCAATGATCATAGTGACCATCAAAGCATGGTATGGCTGGCTACACATAGTTGTCTGTAACTTTGTTAGACGCCATAGAAACTTACTGTAATAAGTGCAATAATAGCTTACTGCTTTTGTGGAACTTTTACGTCATGCCCCATTGGGGAGCTCTGATACCAAATGTAGAGTTAAACTTAAAATCCAAACATAGCTGAGAGGAGGTGCTAGAAAGCGTAATTGTATATTGATAAAGTTGAACTTAAATAGAACGTTACATCTCCAACCTATGCTGAATTCAAGGGCATGACTCCTACTAACTTAATCCATTACTGACACTACTAACAAACTGCTCCACTACTGGGAGACTCCTAAAGACTTGGTAGAACATAACAACGTGCAACATAACTTCCTATAGAATAGGATAATCAGTTTATTTAATTAAAACAACTCCTGTAACTAGATAAAATCTTAACACGTCGTCTTTGTTGTTGGGTTTCTTAGGTTATGGTTTGTAGTACTCACTTGTTGGACTTGTTTATGGAGTCTATTGACGATATTGTTTCCAGATTCCACAATACATTGGCAATCTTGGAGTCCGAGGAGGTGGAAGTTGTTGGGGTGGAGGAGTTGGAAGAGCTGCATGCAGAGCCCTTCCTTATGGTGAGACGGCTTCTTACATCTAAGCCTTTCCACCAAGCCTCTCTAATTACGACTTTGTAACATGTATGGCATATGCAAGAAGAGTTTTCGCCTATTCCGTTGGAGGACCCTTCTCGGCTTCTTTTCTCCTTCAAGAATGAGTTCGATAAGAGGAAAATTATGCGAGAATCTCCTTGGAATTTTGATTGGGCCCTCTTGCTTCTTGGGGATAAATACGGATGGGTGGATCCTAGTATACTACCTTTGGATTCTCCGTGTTTCTGGGTGTGAGTCCAACGTATCCCCCCTTTATTCCCAACCATAGCGATGGGGAAAGGATTGGAAATTTCCTGGGGACTTGTATTGTGGTTGACTGTGGGTTGAATGGAGATTGTTTGGGTTGCTTCTTGCGTATTCGAGTAAATTTGAAGATCATGGAACCATTGAAACGACATGTTACCCTGCAATTGGCACCAGACGAACCCGGCAAACAATACTAAATATAATATGAAAGATTGCCCTATTTGTTTTCTCTATTGTGGAATGTTAGACCATCTCGGCTCTAGCTGCGACTTCAAGAGCTATGGGACAGTGGCAGTGGAACAGTATGGGCAATGGAAGACGGCAATTAAAGATGTTTTTAGCATATGTGTAGTGGTTGGACTAAAGGGTCGCCGATTTGGTTTGTTTGTAAGTATACCTAAGACTTCATAGACAAATATGTGACTCTCAGGTGCCGTCAGGACATTGATGGTTGTGTTTATACTCTAGGAAGGGAGTAAGACGGATACGGTGGTAGGGGAGGAGACAGAGGGACTGTTCGATAGGCAGGTTTGTAAAAAAAAGGAGGGTGGAAATGGAAGAGGCGGGTAATTCGGTCCCTTAAGTTTTAGAGCCATGTGGTTAGTTTTGTGATGTCCTTGTTATTGCTACCTACGAATTTGTGGGCACCTTGCCCAAAGCTAGGGCAGGGGAAGGAGGTGTTGAGAATGGTAAACAGGTGGTGATGTGAGAGTTGGAGTTAGACTCAGATCAACAGGCTATTCCAACGGCACTAGGAAACGGCGACAAAGGAAAAGAAGTATTCTTTCTTTCTCACCATGGAATGGATGTGAGTATTTTGTCTTTCCTATCAGGATATATTGATGCATGGATTGGAGGTTTGGAGAGGTTTTCTTTTCGCTTCATTGGGTTTTATGGAATACAGTGACCAATCATATAATGCACTATAGGGAGCTTTTGCGGCAATTGGCCGAGGAAAGTAATGGACCTTAGCTGGTAAGGGGGATTTTAATGAAATTCTTGAAGTCCATGAATATTGTGGGCAAAAATTTAGATCAATGTCTCCGATGAGGGATTTTGCTGTTGCCTTCAATGATTGTGGGCTCACCACAGTGCAAGTTTACTTGGACTAACCAATGGCAAAGAGAAGGCAATGTTAAACTCATACTGGATAGAATGGTGGCCAATGCGGCTTTCGTTGGGACTTTTCTAGAGATCCTCACCCACCATCTTAATTCTATTATTTCTGATTATTTGCCTATCGTCACATATTTTGAATCGTCTCATGTGGAGTAGACAGGTAGGAGATTTATGTTTGAGGATATCTGGACCACCGTTGATGGTTGTCAGGAAGTGATTTCAAATGCTTGGGAGGGTCTTGGTTCGATAGTGAACAAACTAAAGGGATGCCAAGTTTCTCTACAACAGTAGAACAAAGAGAAGGTTGGTTCCATCCTCAGACAGATTCGACGTATACAATGCAAACTAGATGATTTACAAGGAAGACCATTTACTACAACATTGGATGGTCAACAGCGGGTTTGATCTCAAGAGTTTGATTCTATCTTGGAGAGGGAAGAAATGATGTGGCGTCAAAAATCTCATGTCTCGTGGATGAAACATGACGATAGACATACTAGGTCATTTCATGAGCAAGGTAAATAGAGGGGCGGCAAAACGGACTGAATGGAGTGTTTGATATAGATGGGGTATGATGTACTTCCCGAGATGGTATAGGGGGTATCTTTCGAAACTATTTTCAAGATTTGTTCACGTTGTTGGGGCCACTAGACTATACTGCAATTTTGGATGTTGTGAGGCCATCAGTGACCATGGAACATAACACTACTACAAAATTGTAAAATCACGACACCAAATAGACGACCATGAAGTTTAAAACCGTCATTGCGTTTTAAAACTGTCGTAGTATACCGTCATCGTGTTTTAAAACCATCAATGAAGTTCAAAACTATCATAGAGAAGATAACACTATTACCAAACTATCATAGTATACTATCTTATACACCATTAAAATCAATTTGGGTAGTTTCACGACGCTTGTAAAGTACAACCGTCATCTTTTAAAACACGCTAGCTCCTTAAAAGAGTTCGCTCTAAACCTAAAATTTTTAGATTTCCCTAAGTTTGAAAACATTCCGTCTTGAACTCTCGCGGCGCCCTCTGAACTCTCAAATCTTCCTAATCATTCTCCCTCCCTCAACATTTGCCCTCGATGAGACCTCTAAGAGAGACTCCACTGTTGAAATCGACAACCCAACTTCGTCGTCATAGATTTCTTTTCCCTCGATAGCCGTTCGTTACTAGTACAAGACTTGGCAGTTTCTATTTGAAATCCTAAAACGACGGTGTTATTGTTGGTCCTTTTTTCCATTGGTCACTCCCTTTGTCGCCTGTGGAGGTCGACTTGCCCAGAGGAGCGGAGAGGTCGTTGGATCAACACCAATGCCTCGATTGATGTTTCTTGGCTTACAAAGAGGACTCTTTTGATACTTGAACAAAATTGAAAGTTGAATCAATTTGACAGAAATGAGCGGGCTCGGTTAGGGCTCTGTTCCTCGATTCCTCTTGATCCTGATTCGTGAGGTTGCGTAGGCATGCCACGATTGGGTATTAGACCAGCCCAATAGACCTAGTAGAAGGAACGTTGTGAGTTGCTTTGGTGATATTCACGCTTCTTTCTGGACTTCCTCTCAAGCCATTATGCTCCAAAGGGGCTACTGGCCTGGATTAGTTCTTTTCTATGCCTCAATTAAGAGGACTTCAAATTCTTTCATTTGTGTATGTCAGCCTGACAAGTATGAGCGGTACCTGAGCAAGCAAGGGGAAAAACCAAGATCATGATTAATAATACCCTGTTTGGGTTTAGCAACCTGATTCAACATTCATATAACCCTTGGACTGGGCTAACAGTTAGTTCTGGCCCAACGACATAATTCGGGCCAAAATCAACCCCTTATTTCTTGGGCTATCACTATTCCATTCGGGCCCAGATCTCTCTTTTTGGGTTCGAATGATAAGTTTACCGAGGTGATTTATAATTTACGTTTAGACGATCAAGTGATGAATGTTTAATGAAATAGTTAAAACAGATTCTACAATCTTTTCGTCTAACTTAGGTGTGGATGAAAATAAGAAAACAGAGCCCCTTTTAAACTAATCCACTTGATTAATCTTAAACATAAAGTACAAAGTCAGGAAAGACTGGAGATTTCTCTATCTAGTTAGATGATTACCTGAATTCAAATTGATCATTTTAGAAGAAAATCATACCATTAAGATGGCAGAGCAACAAAGATGAGCGCAGGAGTTGTCAACTGGCTATCTGGAAACTTAGGCAGGTTGATTCAAAAAGATCTTGAGCTTTTCAAGTGTTTTTGAGACGTTGCGTCTAGTTTGGAGAGAGAGTCCTCTTCTTCTGTGGTGGAGGCTCTTTATTTATAGACAAGGATAGAGCTTGCAATGATGGAAGTTGAAAAAGGACATTTAGTTTGCTGTCCAAAGTCAGCTGTTGGTTCATTGATCTAAACGAGTTCGTAGAAGGAATGATGGAACATCTCTAACAAGAACTGCTGGTACTTCGTGATGCTCTTTTGACTTGAACCCTTTGTAGTCGAAAACCTGGTTGGCAACTTGGTCCTTTTCTGGTTTTAGTGGTTTATGTACAACTTGTTTCCTTGCTGGGTTCAAGTCGTTATTAATGTTGAAAACCTCTTTTAGCTCCTCACGTGGGCCTACGTATAATGGTTACCCTTTTTTATTTATAACTTTAGTGTGACTTAAAAGTCTGAGCTTCCTAATTTTGGGCCTTAAACTTACTTATTTATGCTTAAAGCCTTTGAAGAAAACGAGGGCCCTCTGGTTTTGAGTAAAAAACAAATGCTGTTGGGCATGGACCTTCTTAAAATATTCTTTTTGAAAATTAAACCATTTTTTGGTCTATTTACCAAAACTGGGTACAAACAGTTGTACAAGCCATTGCAGAGAAGAGTCTGTTGCTTTCAGAACCCACGCTGCACAGCATAAGGCAACACTGGTTGTTTCAGACCATGTGGCTGCCGCTGTAGTCCAAAGCATCAAGCTTTTTAATCTGCCATGCAATTCAAATGTCGTCAGCGTCACAGTGGCAGTGGGAGACTGCCATCGCCGGCGCCGTCGACGAGTTTGCCACCGTCGCCGTGATGCATTCCCTAGATATCCGTACGAGAGTTCAATTCCACAATGGTCGAGTCTCCAATCTTCCAACTTACAAGAACACGACTCACGCAATTTATGCAATTTCATATTTTTTATTTATTCCGATTTCAATTCTGGGTCTTAGATTTATGTTGATTTACGAATTTTTGAAGTTTTCGTTTATTTTGTAAATACTGAGTATTTCTATGCAATAAAGTTTCACATTGGCTTTGATTTTTGTGAAGCGACTTGGGAACCGGTTGGTTGAAAATTAAATTCATTACTTCTATGTGTTTTTCTATTTCTGTGGATTTTGGGGCTTTCGGGGATTTTACTTTTGGGAATATATACACAAATTTTCTTTGGTTTGACATTTGCTTGGGAATTGAGACAGAAACTCTGAATTTGGGAAAGACAGTCAAAACAGATGAATAAGAACAAGACTGTAAATTTCGTCCTGTCTTATTCACAATGCTTGCTTATGTAGCTCATGTATATGAGTGTAGGTATTTTGATTGTCATCGTAATACATTTTAGATTTAAGAATTTGGTTTCATGAAACTTTGTTTCTATTTGTGGTTTCTGTTCTCTAGCCCATGTGTGATCTATAATTTCCTTATACTATGTGCAGGCTTGCTTAAGACAGATAAAAGAATGTAAGTATAGGTGGGTGTGGTGTGGGTAGTGGAACTTGAATTTTTTTTTTTTTTTTTTTTCATGTCTATGTCCCTGAATTTGGCTGACTTTCTTTTCCCCCTTTTTTTTGCTTTTGTTTTTTATGTGCAGCTCTTTTGAACTATAAGTTGGGTCACATTATTTCTTTTACTTGATCAAATAAGTCTCTCCAGGAATTGCAAAAATAAAATAAAATAAAATAAAATGTAATGGCTCTAAGCTGTAGGATATTCTAATTCTGGAAAGCTTACGAAAGTTGTCATATTATAATTCTGGAATGTATTGAACTCTGTGTACTAATATAAGTATGTCACTGAATCTTGTTTTTCTGCACAAAGTTCATTTCAGTTAATTTGAGTGCCAAAAAATTGAGTTCTCATAGTATTCAAATTTCTTCATTACATTCAATTCATTTCTTGGTATTTTGGGAGGAAGTAAGAGAGATTTGAATGATGTTTGTTCATTACTCAAACAATTTCTAATTAGAAAGATGTGCTATGTATTGATCATAATCTTGTTTTCCTGTAGGATCTTGAAAACAAATTAACATGTTATATTAATTTTTTTTCACAAGGTAATTTGATGTTATTCACTTAAGTATTTTTGTTATTGGGTGTTTTTTTTTTTTTTTTTTTTTTAATGGAGTAGGGAACGCATTGAAAGAGAGGGAAAAAGTTGCAGAACAAACACTGGGATTTTGGGAAAGATACAGGAGAAGGAGCGCATTGGACTGTAACGATTGAAGGGAGGAAGAAAGGCTTTGCTATATGTTGAGTACATAACTAGGAAGGAAAGAGAAAAGGTTGATATTAGGAACCATGTAATTCAGGTATCGTCTATGGATGTGGTAGAATTTGTGAGCAATCACATGTAGTCCCATTGTTTATAATTCTACGTAATAAAATTGAATCTTCAATTTTTATGAAAAAAATAATTTTTGAGTGCACATATTCGTTAATAAAGCATTATAATTAGTTTTCTGGTTAAAATCGTTGTATAGAATCATAGGAAACAAAAAATTAAAATGTAACAGCTTGAGAACTTATCTGCGGCGAAAAAGAAATTTGAATTAAGGCCGTGGGCCAGGCTTTACCTACTTATACTATGGGCATTTTCCAGTTGCCTACTCAATTATGCCATGGTCTTTCAGCTATGATCGTACGTTACTGGTGGCGGAAAGAAGGGAGAAAAGGCATTCATTGGCTGTGTTGGCATAAGCTCTGTCAACACTACTACAAAAATGGAAAAAGACAACCGTAAAACAATGACGGAATAAATAAATATTGTCATTGTGTTTAGAAAGACTACGGTAATAGAAAATCGCTGTGGACTTAAATGCCTCAAATATTGAGATCCGCTGGGGTATTTTTAAAACACGATGTCTGAAACTTATAAAGCGTCGTCTTATTAAACATGTTTTCTCTTAACGTAAACTCTTAACCCCGAAACAATGACATTAGGTATGAAGCTACCGGCATAGAAATTAAAGACGTCATTTTACCTAGACTGTCGCCGTGTTAACTGGTAGGTAACCAAGACAAACTCTTCTTAATCAACGTCATATAATTTTATAGGAATCCACGTCGGTAGTTTCGTAATCAGAGCCATATTAATGTCATATACCAGGATTATCAACGTATGACGTCCTCATGTACTACGAGGGTTATTATAACATTACTGTCATTTAGAGTTATAGCAAACCACAACACTAATAGCGTAGATAACAACGTCTAAATGTAAAAATATCCATGTCGCTGTTTGACTATTTCACGAAGTATTAAGTTAGTACACCACGATGGTTTGTATAAATAAACAGTGGTAGTAAATGTAATTTACCACTTCTTATTGTAGAATATAGCATCGGGTTGTTTGGACCTAACCACGTCGGTTTCTTCACAATGAGCATCATACAATATTTTAGGAATCCAAGTCGCTAATTGCAAAATACCCTCGTCTCTATTTCCTTTATACGACTGTCATTCTGTGATTACTATTGTCTGGAATTTGTATTACTTTTTAAGATTTATTTTTTGGGTTTTGGTAGCCTACGATGGTAGATCAACAAAATGACAAGTATGGAGTAAAAGCACGACGGTTTATATAAAAAAATTGTCGTATGCGATATAATTTTTAGGCCTATTTACTAAATGAAATTGTTAGAGAAATGCAAATGAGATCCCAAGAGATATGAAATCTTACCAATGGGAGCTATGTTCCTCATCACAATCAAAACATCAATTTGAGAAAGACAATATTTTGGAAGTTGGTGATGTGTGTGGCATCAATATTTTGAAACTTTAGAGAGATGAGAGAGACACACACATGCCAACATCCAAATTATTGCCACCCACCCAAATCCGGACCTCCAGAGAGGTAGAGAGAACCAAGGGCGTATGCGACTTGAGTTAGAGTTGGAACCCTAAGAGAAAAGTAAAAGTGAAGAACGCATGAAGAAATGCATGAACAGCCCTAATTTACCACATCGCAATTTTACTACTACACGACATATTGAGTACACCCCTTGGTATGTATATATAAACATCGTTATTGCAGAATATAGCGTCGGGATTGACATTATTATCAACCACGTCAGTTTCTACATGTATTGCATCATACTAACATCCATACTAGGGCCGTTTTATAAAAAGTGTCGTGTCATGAAATTTTGCATTTCTATATTAACTTTTGCCTCACCTGACCTAAAATTTTACGTTTTCTCAACTCGATAAAATATATCACTTTCCCTTCAATTTTCCTTCCCAAAACGGCGTGTCTAAATCTCGTCATCTTCCTCTCCTCCTCGTCTTAGTCTCTAATTCTCCCAACGTCTCAAGCAAACTTTCATCGCATGCCAAAGGTTATGTTTTTTCTCACTCTCTTTTTGACCCCCACTCCCCCTTTTGTGTTGTCAAAATCATTTTACACTTTTTTTTTTGTTGAAATTATTTTATGTATTTCAAAGTTTGATACCAATTGTAATGCCTCCACTTTTTTAGTATAGGTCCTTGTCAAATAGCAATGATTCGAAGCATTTCTTTTTACACCATTTTGGAAACCCAAGGACTCAAGGGTATTGTTTCAAAAAATTTACCTAGACAAGATATGCCTTATTTTCAAGATGGGAAAGAAAGTGTCAGGAAACAAGACTCCGTTTTCAAAATACCATCGTCTTTGATTGTTTTGAATAATATTAGTACAACAGTGTCTCTCAGTCTCACGACGGTTTTTTCTTTATTTTACTCTTAATAAGACGACGGTTTTTTCTTGTTTACATCGTTTTAATTATCAAACCATGATGATAATTAACTACTGCCGTGCTAAAACATATAGCATGACGGTAATTCTTATCTAACGATGTGTGAAATGTAATATTACGTCGTTGTTTTCAAATAACCATCATTTTTATTCTTTGAAATCGAAAATATATTCACTTGTAGTTATATTTCTCTGTAACCTTGGTTTCTAAAGCTCAAAATAAGGAGGCTAGTTTGAATAAAAATCAAAATAAAGAGCTTCCATGACAGGACCCGACCCAA
This sequence comes from Prunus dulcis, assembly GCF_902201215.1. Classification (NCBI taxonomy): domain Eukaryota; kingdom Viridiplantae; phylum Streptophyta; class Magnoliopsida; order Rosales; family Rosaceae; genus Prunus; species Prunus dulcis. The sequence goes on from NC_047651.1 coordinate 6,467,153, forward strand.
TTTCCATTTTGGAATTCGAGCCAAGTCCTGTGCGTGTCCGACACCTGGCGAATGTCGGGCACAAAGGACCTTTTTACCCTTCTTGTTTCAAATTCTTTTTAAATTTTCCTTTAGACTTCTGCCGAAAATTCGGCAGAGTCTCCCCTGTATTTTGACCAAACCCAAATTTTTCCACCTGTTAAACAATCAAATAAATCCACACCAACTGCCAGAATAGAATAACCAAGTATTCACCAACTCCAGTTTTCCACTAAAACTAGATATCAGAGCTTTTTTTTTTCTAAAGTTCACAGAGTTGCAAGAACTTTTCCACAAAACTCTACCTTACTTGGTGACGCGGAAGCTAGGGATGGCCCGGTGGTGAATCCTGCGCACTTCTACGGCCTGGGGGCGAAAAACAGGTTGAAAATGTGAGTGGACAAAAATAATGTTCTTGAAAACAATTTTATAAACATAATAACCCCCAGTTAAAAATAAGTAAGGATCTAAATCGAGGGTTTATCTACATTTCAATACAAGGTATTTAAATAAGCATGTAAAAACCTACTGATGAATGTGCTCGTATAACTGAACAAATATGCAAAGATATAAATGTGCAAATATCAAGAAACTGATATAAAATAACTGAAAGTCATAATTGAATAAAAGAAAACTCAAAATCCTTTGAAAATACCACCTATTTGTACCCCTGTCATATCCGTCAATTCCCCTGGCAGGTCTCGGGCGCCACGCAGGCTACCCGAGCCGCAAACTGGCGAAATCAGGGGACTATGATCAGCCTGATCCGCCGGCAGATTCATCGATGACACCAAGTCAGTTCGAGTCGCTCTGGCAGGATGCAGGGGACCGTAGTCAGCCTGATCCGCAATCCTGGCAGGTCTCGGGGACACAGAGTCAGCCGAGCCGCAATCCTGGCAGGTCTCGGGACACCAAGTCTGCCGAGCCGCAAATCCTGGCACTCACGGTCCGAGCGTCCCCGAAACTCGTGAGGCAAAGTCAAGTGCACTGACATAAACTGAAATCGGACTGGATGTCCGTAGACATCGGTCCAACTCTGGGTAATCACCAAGTAAAGGGTGGGTACATGGTGGTTCTAAAATAAACTATTTTAGAAAAACTAATAACTCACTGCCTTTTTTTTTGTGAAACCGAAATGTAATTGCTGTCTCCTCTGATAGAGTTCTCAAACTCTGCTTTTTATATTTCTAGAACTTCAGTAACTAAACGACACGGAAATCAAAGCATTGTACGCTCAAATCACGTTTGAAATGAATAGTTCATAAAACTTCTTCAAGATCAAATAATGACATTAACCCATATAAACTGATTTGTAAAAGCTTATTTGTATAAAATCATTATAGAAATCACTTAAGTAATCTCATTTATATAAATCATTTATATAACTCATGCACATAAAATCTTTTAAGATATAACTCTTGCATATAAAATCGTTTATGAAAGAAAGTCCACTCACTGATGGTCCGAGCTAATTGGACCCTTCGAAGGTCCCTCCTGCAAGTCGACTGGGCCTCTGGTGCCTGATTATCCATGAATAATAAATCAATAAACTGCTGAATAAAAGAATTAAATTAAACACCCTGCCCCCAGCTCCTAGAAATACGTGCACTCATTTTAAAGTTACCCTTATGCCCACATTAGCTTTTTAGACAATTAGACCGGCCTTAAAAGAACCGAAGCCTTACTAAGCGATAAACTGCCAGATCGGCCGATCCGGGACCCCGTGGGTCCACGATCTCCGATGGCCAATCTGGGCTCCTCTGAAGGTTTACAGAGGAGGAACCATGTTCTGCGAGTTTGGTCCGAAACAGACGGTCGGATTAGCCAAAATCGCGTTATCGCTCAAAATCCAAACCCTAGCCCCAGGGTTCGCGATTTCGGAGTATCCGGGACTCCGATTCGTAATCCGTCGAATCCTACACGATCCTGACATCATATAGTCCGACATATCCGAAATCCAGCGCGATCTGACGATTTGACGACACTGCACCCACTGATCGCGCAATATGGAAAATCCGTTCGAGGCTCAAACGGACTCCGAATCGAGATCCGCGAAATCCTACGCGCTCGTGACGACACGAGGATCACAAAACTGTACAGAATTACTTCACCACCCTTGCCCACGGGCCCCAGCACTTGTCGACAGATTTGGGTGTCTTAAGCGATACCGGGTGGCCGAAAAATCTCAGAACCAAGACTCCAAACTCCTATCCTAAGTAAAACACTCCATTTGGAGTCACTTTTGTTCTTGGACATACCCCAAAAAGTGACCAGAAATAGTAGAGCTCGGCGGTCGAAGTTTCAGCCAGAATTCAAGTCGAAAATTGATCGCTTGAGAGCTAAAATCGATCGAAACCCATACATCCATCAGCTAGAACACGAAAAATAGCTGAGAAACCATACCTTACTCGATTGATTTGGTTGAGAAACAAAGGAGAAAATCGAGCTGGAAGATCGGGTGAACTCTGGTGAACATCCGTCGGAAATCATGGTTTTCCGACCAGCTCCGGGAGGCCCAAGGGTGGAGGTCGGTCAGGTCTTGACGGTGAGAGGGAGGCGGAACCGACGGTACCCTTGCCGGAGATCGGCTAGGCCTGTGATGGCCGGGACGTCGCCTAGAAGTCAAAGCGTCGCACGGCTGGGTGCGACGGGAGAGGAAGAGAGGAGAAAGAGAGAAAACTGACGGGGGAGAGGAGAGAGAAGGGATAAAAAAATCTGACTTTTTTCCAAATTACCATTTTGCCCTTCGCGGTATTTAGACCATATCTTCTTCCTTACAGCTCCGATTCGGGTCTACTCCGTGTCTATGAACTCGTTTCGCCGTGCTCTACGCAATGGCGCAAGCGGAATTGCCAAATTGTTTTCCGATCAAAAAGTCAACTTTTTCCCTATTAAATAATGCGAGGGCAAAATAGTCTTTTTGCTAGTAGATATTATCCTTACTTTTTAGATATTTTATTTCTTTTTAGATATTTTGTTTTGGATTCTTACATTCCAGTTGCAAAAGCTCAAAGTAAGGAGCTTCAAATTTCAAAGGCTCAAATTAGTGAAGACAAAGCAGCTCAAACTAAGTCCTCGAAGAAGATGAGATTTGCTTCATCTGCCGAGAAAGAACCAAATAGCAGCACGATATATGATGAGGAGCCAAAGTCAAGTCGTGGTATCAACACAATGAGCCGTGTTGTGAAGAGAAAAATCCAAAAAATTAAACCTATTATTGAGTACAATTAAAATAGGCAGACCCCATGGCAAGGTAGCTATTGAGATGCAATCCTATATTGGGGTTTTGGCAAGCACCAAAGTCCATCTTGTGGACAAGAAATGGACAGAATTGCCCAAGGATACAAAGGAGCAGATTTGGGAAGTTGTTCAAATGGCTTATGTTGTTGGGCAAAGGAGCAGATTTCACTGCCAATGATGGGTTCTTGGCAACGCCTTATCATCTGCTGCAAAAAAAAAGAAAAAAATGAAGAATTTCAAGTCTACCTTAACGAGGCAGCTTATTCTTCTATTGACAAATGACAAGGAGAAGTTAAAACAACCTCCTAAACTATATCCATTCATAGAGAAACTGGATTAGGATGCCTTTAGCCTCAAGTGTTTAGATTTTTGAGTCGTTTTTATTTTATTTGTTTTACAAGCTATCTTCACTCACTCACACACACACACACACACACACACACACACACACACACACACACACACACACACACACACACACACTCTCTCTCTCTCTCTCTCTCTCTCTCTCTCTCTCTCTCTCTCTCTCTCTCTCTCTCTCTCTTTTTTAGGATGAATTGAAAAAACAAGTCTCTGAGGGCACTCCTACAATATCTGGAAGTAATGATGTATTGACTATGGCTTTGAGAACACCCGAGCATGGTGGGAGAGTAAGAGGTTTAGGAGTTTGGGTTTCCCCTAGTCAATACTTCAATATACCCAAACAACAAAGAATAAAGTTTGCCGATAAACTCAAGGAAAGTGTAGTAGAGGCCTTTAGAGAAGAGAGTTTAAAGATGGAGGATCGAACCAAGGAATTAATAAAAGCTGAGAGGAAATATTTGATGAAATAATTCAGCCAACTAATTCCCAATTTTGATCCTAGCATGCTCAAACATCCAATTACCCCAATTCCAAGTTTGACAAAGCAAGCTGCTCAGGTGCTACTCATGTGAGACCCTTTGTTTTAGAGGATAAAAATCTCAAGCTTGATCCTGCTGAAGCACATCAAGATGAAACTGTAAATTATCTGAACTTTGCGTTTTTCTGCTTTTTGAATTTTAATTAGACATCGTTATTTTTCGTCACCGTCGTTAGAAATCTCAAACAACGACGGTATTTATTTACTGCCATTTGAAATGGAATAGTACATCGGTGTTGTCAAGAACCCGTCATTGGCAGTGAAATAACACAATGCTTTAGATGGTTGAGTTGGACGACAGTTTTATTTTACTTATTTTACAAGCGATTTTCATTCACTCACACACTCTCTCTCTCTCTCTCTCTCTCTCTCTCTCTGTGTATGGAATTGTTTTTATCTGTAATTCAACTAAATAATGCTGGTTTTCTCTGAACTTTGTATTTCTCTGCATTTGGCTTTTGATTTAGACGAACATTTTTTTGCATTTCAACGTTAGAAATTGGACACAACGATGGTTTATTTACGGTCATATGAAATCCTTTACTACGTGAGATTTTGCAAGGAACCATCGTTTGGAGTTAAATACCACGACGGTTTGGATGGTTTAGTTACTATTGTTTATTTTACTTGTTGTACAAGCTATCGTATATATCTTTCTTTATTTCTTGAAACATGATTTCTCAAAGCTAGGCTTGCCACCTCCTCTAAAAGCCTTTTGCCATTATGTAGAGATGACGTTTAAGGCTTTTGACAAAAACTTGAGAATTACAATTGCAGAAGAAGTATTTGGTTTTGAGCGTGAAACTTACATCTTGCATGAAGACATTTTTCAGTTTGCAGCCATGAAAGAAATAAAAGCCACTGTGGTTGCAATACACATGAGGTAAACCTAAAAACCCAAATTTCATTTTACAATTTTCTTTATAAAAAAAAACTCATTGGATTTCATATATTTAGGTACCTATTTGACTTCTTGAATATTTAGGGTACCTATTTGACTTCTTGAAAATGGCAAATATGGTAAACGTTGTTGGCCTTGTCAATCCTGCCCAAGTTAGCGCTCACTCTAGACCGTTATCTCAAAGATCACGACATCTAGCAAATCAACTTGAAAAGGTAGATGGGGATCAAATTTTCTTGGTACCTTATGTTTCAGGGTTAGTCACCTTAACAAGATTTTCTTTATAATTAGGCAGTAGCTCAAAACTATTTAACCTCTCCTCATTTTGTGTAGGGATCATTGGGTATTATATGGATTCATTATGACAAGTAAATGTCAAAAAGTGGCGTTAGTAAGGACATCATGGACAGATTTAAACCCTAAAAGAAGGTACCTTGGGACCAACATGGGAAGGTCCTTATGAAATTATCAAGGTCTACTGCCCATTCACTTATCAGCTCCGTGATCACCATGGCAAACCTTTGCCTCATTCATGGAACATTGATCACCTCAAGTACTACTATAAGTAAACATACCTAGACCCTAGAACATTATGTTTTCTTAGACTTTGATCTCAACGTCACCCACTTAATGAAAACGCATGACCTCGGCTTATATCTAGTCATTCTTACAACTTCAATTAGCAAATGCATAATGGGAAAAAGGAAAGCATGTTATCATACAATCATCAAGGTAACTCTGCCTTATGGCAGGGCAATATCCGTACAAAACATAAACAAGTCTAGAACAAATACTAAAGTTACATCATAAACATAAGCAAAAGCATAAAGCACTCAAGCATCAACACGCTGCTCTGGCATCTTCTTTGATGCCGGCCCAGAAACCTCCTCACCACCGCCACCCTCAGAATCTCCACCTGCCTCAGCATCCAGGGGACTCACAGCATCTCCAGAAGAAGGGGACACAAAGAGCAACTCCCTACCACAAGGAATGGGAGGAGGAACACCACTAGTGTCAAAGTTTATATCCAAGTCTGAATTAAACCTAGCCACTAGCTTCTCTCACCCGAACTGCTCCTCGACCATCGCATCAAGCACAAGGTTCTTGAACCCCTCCGAACCTTGTACTCCTCGACGGCCTTGGCACAAGCAGCAGTTAGCTCCTCCACATTCTTCCTCTCCGCCTCAGCCCTGGCCTCCTCTAGCACCTCTAGAAATTGAGACATCTCTTTCAGCTCTTGCTCTAGCCTCCCCACCTTCAGCTGAAGTACGTTTCTCTCTCGAAAGACAGCCTGAGTTTTGGCAGTAGCGGCCTTAGCTGTCTTAGAATGGTGTCTAGCCAAAGCCACCTCCTTCTCGGCTCTCGCCAAGGTAAGGTACATATCCCTAAAGGCCTGCAAAACGTACATTATCATAAGCTAGACTTAACTTCAAAAACAAACAACTCAAAAGTTAACCAAGGTGCTAGGATACTTATATTGGAGGCAGAAAGGACCGACTTCTGGACCCGATTCGAGAAGTCCGTAGCCGTGGTCCGAGCGAGCTCCCCTATGTCAATCTTTACCTCGGTCAGGAAGGCATTCACAAGGGGCACTTCCTGGCGATGCATCACTAGGTCACCTCCTTCGCCTCCAGCTGAACCGAGGCAAAGCCTCTGTCCTCGGTACCTGCAGGAATAACTCTTTCAACTCAAGCGACAGCTTCGGTGGGGGATCCAGGTCAAAGGGTAGTAGCGTTGTTCTACCCATGACATAATGGGTGAATGTCTCAAATCCCATCTGCTTCTTGTCCAGCTCCGCCCTCATACCATCATCCTCTTACCAAGGCCACTTCTCAGCAACACGCCCCTCTGCCCCTTTGGCAGTACTGGTTGCGCCCTTTTGCCCTTTTGCCTGAGCCTTTTGCCTAACAGTTAAAATATATACAAGGACAAACATACGAAGGAAGGAGAAGAAGATGAGAACTTACTGCCTTGAAGCAGTCCTGACTCTAGCAGAAGCCCTGGCGTCACTATGTTCTTCGCAGCCCGCCTCTTCGCAGAGATCACACTCCTAACAATCTCAATCTCCTCCTCCTCCTCCTTTATGACTGGGAGACACTTCACCGAGCCTGCACAACGCCAAAAAACCATTAGTCCCCAAACCTTCGGCAAACAAAGACACATACGAACCCATCTACAATTAAAGCACAACAAAAGCAAGAAAAGACAAGGACCTATCGACTAAAACTGCATAGGCACGTGGCTGCTGACTGCTGTCCTCGGCCAACACTTCCAATCTTCAAAGGCAAAGAACCATCGGTTCCTCCACAACTTCTGTGAAGATGGTGCCCCCCAATGAAGTACCCCCTCTCATTCGCCTTTCGACAGTTCACCTTCACCCAACCGAAGTTACCCTGCTGCCTGGAGACAGAGTACAGGTGCATGAATTACTCAAAAGATGCACCCCTAGCTTGGCCGACTACCAAGCTATATACACACCCTGTAGGATAATCCAAAAATTGGGGTTGTATTGCCCCAAGGCATAGCCTAGCCTCGCCAGCATCATTTGCACCCAAGGATGCAACGGTAGCCTCAAACCATTCTTATAGATGGCTGAGAACACCATCACGCATCTCTCGGGTGGGGACCTGACCGCTTCAGTTAGTGTTAGCAGCCTCAGCCCCACACAGTCTGGAATTTGGAAATCTACCTTCAGCTGCTCCAACTCATACAGGGTCAACTTGTTCCTCTTCGATAAAAGAACTTCCACAGGTACACTAACACCACCATCATTGTACCAGACCCAGAAGCCTTACCCTGCCCACTTGAACTGACTTCCGAAGCCTGTGTTATACCCAAGACCCGATTGGTAACAGCCTCTAAAGATGTATAGTTTCTCTACATTTCTCGATAAGCTTCTCCCCCCCTCCCAAGAGCTAACTGATTGCTCTTCCTTACCCACCTTACTATTTTCCACTATCAGGCCCTCTACCAAGCCTTCAGACTTGGTACTCCCACCATCCGTAACCAAGGCTTCGACACTCTCTAAGTCTTCCCCACTGAAGGCATGGGGACTTGGTGGACTTCGACTTTCTCTTTCATAATTATTAGACATCTAGGAACACAAAAATATAGAAACTAATGGGCATGCAAAGATTGAAAGCAAGTTCCTAGATATGTTCTACAGTGTTCATACAAATTCATCTCAGTTCATCTACATTCTTCGTACATTCATACAAAATTCAACATCAACATGCACTTTTGATCCAAAAACAAAGTGGGAAACAAGAAATACCTTGTTACCACTACCGGAAATCGCCTATGCTGCTGAAAATATCTCAGGAAATCGCTTCGCCAGTTGGACACTTGCTGAAAATCGCCTAATCGGAAATCGCCTGGCTCCTCTGCCAAATTCTCGAAATTTTTTCAAGTGTCATCCCTTCTCCACTTCTCCCTCCTTATATAGACGCCCAAAGGATGCCCCAGAAGGTGAACCTTTGCCAAAACCCTAACGCTTGGAAAGACTGCTCGATCCCCACAAAAACCTTTGAATTCTATTGACACGTGGCAACTCGCTGACGTCACCCCTAACGTTCGGCACACTCTGTGTCAAACGTGCAAGGGGACTCGCGTGTGACACGCTCACTGACGTCACCCTTACCGTTCGACACCCTCCTTGTCGAACGCCCAAGGGGACTAGCAAGCGTGTCACCTATACCATTAGGCACCCTCCGTTCCGAATACTCAAAGGGACTGGCAAGTGGCACGTTCGCTAAGGTCACTTCTGACGTTCAAAACCTTCCTTGCCAAACGCGTAAGGTGACTCGCAAGCAACACGCTAAGGTTGCTGCTGCCATTCGGCATCATTTGTGCCTAACGTGCAGACCAAATCCTACGACCAACGCCTTCTGTATAGTGCCCATCTTCGGCATCCCTCTTTACCGAACCTACATATGGTTCTTCAAAAAAAAAAAATTAACAAACAAACAAACAAACACACACACACACACACAACACAACACAAGTGCCTTCTCAATTCTGAACTTGGGGGACTAGGGACTGCCCATGGCACCCGCGATGCCAACACGCTCGGAATGATTATGCAACATTTTTACAAGTTCCCAAACCAGAAGCCCCTTCTCGATTGACAACTTTGGAGACTAATGTTTATACCATAATCAACCGAGCATATTCGCCATCAAGCGACCGACACTTAGGATGGGAAATACGCTAAAGAAGCACCTAGGCAAGCCCTTAGAAAACGAGTGACAGCACCTCTTTCTTAGCCTACTAAAGGAAGGTCCCCTTTCGAAGTGGTAAACACTTGTTAAATCTCTCTACTACATAACCTAGAGCTATGGACACGTGTCATCTCCACGAAGATTAGCATAGAGTCCTACTTCGAAACTTTGTGCAAAACTTTCATTATCACTTCTCTATAAATAGGAAATAGTGCCCAAGTAAAAAGGGTAACTAATTTCTCACATTTATTGTTACTCTGCCAAAATTACCACATATGGCTAACTTATGCATTAGAGAGTCTTTGGCAGGCACCAAACTGGTGTCCGAAGCTTGACGACTGCTTCTTCCTCCTTGTCTTCTGCAGGTTCTTCCAACTCAAAGATTTTCTTCTACGATACCTAAGTCAAATTCGGCGCCCTTGGGGAGAGAGGATTTTCACCTTATTGTTGTGCGCAATTATTGCAAATACATTTCAAAGAATAGTTAAGAAATTAGACAGAAAAGAGAAAGAGTCAAAGAGAACTTGGTTAAACTGTTGTACACGGTGCAAGAACTCCAACATCATTCTTGGATGCAGCAGGTGGAGTTAAGGGAATCAAAAAGTAGGGGCGAAAGCTAATGGGGGGATCGAGGGGGTCTGTGGTCATAGTTTGGAGGATTCGGGTACGTTGGATCCTGAATGGGGTTTGGTAGTTGTCCTGGAGTGAAAGGTGGTGTACCAACCTTGGACTCTCATTACTGAGGCCATGTCGGCTAGGCTTGATAAAGAGGTGAAGCTATTTTAGTTTCTGACCAACAAAGCCTTCATAAGATGTGAAAACAGAGGTGAGTTTCTAAAATTGACCCGTATGGATAGGCTCTTGATCCAAGACTTCCTTGAGGTGGTTTTGTCCAAATGGGAGCAGAGGCCAGTCATGTAGGGGATGAAGGTAGTGAGCTAAGGGGGTTGGCTGGCGATTACTAGGCTTCCTCTTCATAGCTCCTCTATTGGGCCTTTTTGGCCAAGCTCCAAGCGCACAAGGAATACTGATTATGGAACCCATCGGGGTAATCGCTTAGGTAAAATCGTGGTAATCTCTTAGGTAAAAAGCCGCCCCCTAAATCTGATTCTAGATTTTTTAAATCCTTCGGGGTTGGTAATGGTGCGAGCAAAGTTCTCAAACGATTGGACCCATCGGAATTTGGCGTTATACTAGAAAAGGACAACCTCATTAGGGATTGTGAGGATGATGTTATTGATGTGAAAGATGGTGCAGTCTCAGTTTCGAGTAAGGAAAATGTCATGGAGAAGGAGGATCACGACATACAAATTATGAGAGACATTTTCAGTCAAAAGATGGCCACTTTTGAGTCAGATCAGGTCTTTTCTTTTCATGATAATTATCCATCTAACATTTCTTTGATTGCAGGGGAAGGTTGTCGTGGCGTAAAATCGAGTGGGTTTGATTTAGATGCTTCTAAGGAGAATTATTCCGCGGGATAGGGTCATTTCTATTTCTCCCCTAGCAGTTTCTGCTGTAGTGCAATCCATGGTGCAGTCTTGTTCTCGGGCCACCTCTATGGTGGAATTGCATGAGGGCTATTTAAGTCCAAAAGGAAGTCTGGAGGATCTTGTAGATTATATGAAGTCGAAATGAGATTTAGGAAAAATAGAGGTCATGGATCCCCTAGGTGACTTTGTGGTCAGTATGGATGTGAAATTGCCAAATGGGCCCACGGAGGAAGCTAAGAGTAAGAATGGAAATGTTTCCACAAAAAACAAAGGCAAAAGGGAACTAAAGAATCTAGAATTTGATGTTTCTTATTCAAAGAGGGAAGCTTTGGAAAACAGGGATTCAAAGGTGATTAATTTTTAATGAAAATCTTAAATTGGAATGTTAGGGGTCTGGGCAATAAGAAAAAGTTGAGGGTGATTAAGGAGGTTCTGGTGAGTTGTGGCGCAGATGTGATTCTGTTACAGGAGGAAACTAAGAAGGAGCTCATTGACAGAAGCATTGTGGGAAGCATTTGGGATTCAAATTTCAAGGACTAGGATTTTCTCCCTTCTTGTGGGAGTTCTGGTGGTATTTTACTTATGTGGAATACTAAAATCTGAGGAGAAAAGATTGGATAGAGGGAGAGGGTTATTCAGCATAGATTGGATAGATTCCTCTTCACTCCTCAGTGGGAAGAGTTGTTTCCGAACGTTAGATTGTTGGCCCTTACCAGACTGACTTCATATATGACCACTGTCCAATTTTGCTAGATACTACTCGCTTGACTTGGGGTCATTGCCCTTTCAGATTTCAGAATATGTGGTTGGAGCATCATTCTTTTAAGAAATGTTTTAAAGAGTGGTGGGAGGGGGTCTCGGTGCAAGGGTTGGAAGGCTACAAATTCATGTCCAAACTAAAAGTTGTTACAAGGAAGATTTAAGGAGTGGAACAAAGTTTCTTTTGGAGATGTCAAAGCTGAGGAGAAAAGGATTGAGGAGAAAATCAAAGATCTTGACTCATTGGATGAGAGTGGGAGGTTATTACAAGTGGGGCACGTGCAAAGGGCTAAGTTGAGATTGAAATTTGAGGAGGTGGTCTTTAAAGAGTAAACCATGTGGAGGCAAAGGCGAAGGTTGATTGGGCCAAAGAGGGGGATGGTAATTCCGAATTCTTTCACCAGATTGCCAATGGGAAACAAAAAAGAAATTTAATCGATAAGTTGGAATTGGGCGATGGTAGTATTACCCATGATGAAGGGAGTATCGAGCGGGAAATTGTTTTCTTCTCAGAAGGTTCTAAAGAAGGGAGGAAGGATCATTTGGTGAAGTGGGATGTGGTGACTCAACCTAGAGAGTGTGGTGGCCTTGGAGTGGGAAATTTGAGGCTGAGAAATGAGGCGTTACTTGGGAAGTGGTTGTGGAGATTGCAGACTGAGACTGGTTCCCTCTGGTATTCTGTTATTCAAAGCATTTACGGTTTGAACGAGAATGGTTGGGATCCAAAGTGTGCGATTAACAACTCGAGTAGGAGCCCATGGATTGCCATCTCCAAGGGGATTTCTTCTTTCTCTTTTCTCTGTCGTTTCAAAGTGGGTAATGAGGAGAGGGTGAGATTCTGGGAAGATGATTGGGTGGGGAAGTCTTGTTGATGCTCAAAATGGTCTGGCCAAGATTGAGTCCAACTTAGTGATGAGCTGTGAGGGTGAATCTTCAACAGGGGAGATGGCTAGGACCTTCGGTAAGAAGAGAGCCTATAGAAGACAAAATGGGAGAAGTAGTCGTTAAGCTTCAGGCGCCAGTGTAGTGCCGGCCGAAGGCTCTCCAATGCTTAAGTCAGCTATATGAGGTAACTTTGGCAGAGTAACAGTAAATGTGAGAAAGTAGTTACCCTTTTTACTTAGGTACTGTTCCCTATTTATAGGGAGGTGAAAGTGGGAGGTTTGCACAAAATTTCGATGTCTAACTTTGTGCAAGTCGCTGTGGTGGTGACACGTGACCTATAGATTAGGTTCGGCAATTAGGGCCTTCGGTAGGTACTTGGCACCTCGGAAGAATGTATGCCTTTGGCAGGGTAGAAGGCTTATCTGCCTTTGGTGCTAGTCGCTTTGAGGCTGGATATGCTCGATTGATTATGGTGTAAACAAGTCTTTTTTTTTTCCTATTTGTATCCAGCCTTTATAGGCTATTACGGTACCACAATGCCTCGATTGCTAATGTATGCGTCGACGACTCCTCGCTCCCTTTGAGTTGGGATTTTGGGTTCCGTAGGAATCTTAGTGATACCGATGTGGATGAATTGTCTTCTCTTTTGGTTAGAATCGCGTCGGTTTCATTGTCTCCTCTTAAGTGTGGACTCCTGAGTCCTCAAGTGTGTTTCCTATTAACTCCTTTTATAAGCAGATTTTGAACTTGTTATTTGGAAAGCCAAAGTTCCTCCCAAGGTTCGTCTGTTAGCCTGGTTAATTGCTCATGGTAAGATTAATACTTGTGATATGATTCATAAGAGACATATCTCTCTTTGTCCCCTAGTTGGTGTGTTATGTGCAAGTGTAACTCTGAAAGTATGGACCATTTGTTTCTACTGTGCCCGATTGCTGTAGCTTTGTGGGATTGCCTCTTTTTTGAGCTTGGTGTCCCGTGGGAAATTTTGTTTCTTGTCGGGAGCTTCTTGGGGCCAGCTATCATCTCTTTAGCCATAAGACTCGGAGAGATATCCTGGGTAGCAGCATTTTGTAGGTTGTTTTCTAGGTCATCTAGATGAATAGGAATCATAGGATCTTTGATAATGTGATAGGCGATGGGATATTTGTGCTTTGGGATAGGGTTCTGTTTTGGGGTTCTTTGTGGGCTTCTATTGTGCCCGAGTTTAGGGATTAAAGAGATTCACTATTATACCCAATATAGGAGCCTAAATTATAAAATAAAATAAAAACCCTATATGAAATGCACTTTAGAAACACATCCAAAGCCCATTTATAACTAGAGCTCGTCAATGGGCCGGGCTGGGCCGGGCTTTAAAGAGGAGAGATAAAATATCAAGCCGGGGCGGGCCGGATTTTTTTAGAAAATTCAAAGTCCAAGCCCGGCCCATGAGTCAGACTTGAGAAAGCCCATTAGGTCGGGCCTAAACAGGCCCTACTTCATTAAAAAAAATCATAAACTTAATCATAAGGGCATTTTAGTCCAAATTTGAGATTAAACTCACTTAATTCCAATATTTTAACATCAAACCAAATTCATAAAACACCCAATAAAGTCAAAGAACTTATAAGATTTTCCACAAAAATAATAAAACCAAGAATTATTTTTGAGGTTATTACATAATTAGATCGTAATACGTTTTAAGAAATAATTTTAAAAAATAATAAGTATAAAAAAGTATATTTTTAAAGGATGGTATGAATAAATATGCAAATATTTGGTGATGTGATATGTTGTTCATCTTATATATATATATATATAATTATTGAATTAATAATTGACACAAATTAATGTGCTAATCATCTAATTATAAACTAGGAATGAGTAAACAAAAGTAAATGAAATTAAACAAATTATATATGTGATTTAAGTGATATAATCCTAAACCTAAACTCCTATTTATACATAATTATATATATATATATATATATGCGGGCCTAATGGGCCGGGCTGGGCTTTTGTGGGCAGGTCGGGCCTGGCTTTCTTGGGCTTAATCGGGCCAGGCTGGGCTTCAGACACCCAAGCTCAAGCCTAGCCCAGCCCAAGGCGGGCCGGGCCATCTCAAAGCCCATAACGGGCCGGGCGAGCTTTTTTCGATGGGCCGGGCTGGCCCCCATCGGCCCATGAGCTCGTGGGCCAACTGATGAGGCATATTTATAACATCACAAAAAGGCTTTTAACTTCTTTTAATTACAAAACTCTCATTGATTTCTTACAACAAACTCAACCCAAAACCTCATAAAAAAGCCCAAAACACTCAATAGGGCATCAAATAATTTAATAATCAAAATTAAATTCAATAAGGCCAGTTGTCATTTTTTGGGTTTATTTTTGTTTGTTTATAGAAATTAAATGGTGTATAATTTATTTATAATTTTAATACTAAGAATAAGTATATAACTAAATATCTCTACTCTAGGGATTACTCGTTACACCTAATCCGCCTGGATTGGAGAGCTGCAATGTACTGATCTTGGGTTGGGTGTTCAGGTTTGTAGCTGTCTGGAGTCTGTCAGCTCTTTGTTTGTCTCTCTCTTTCTGGTGGTGTTGGTGGATTTCTTGTCCACCTGTTTCACCTTCTTTTTTTTTTTTTTTTTTTTTTTTTTTTTTGTGGCTGTATTTGGATGGTTTCTTTTTAATTGAATGTTTCTTATAAATAAAAATAATAAAAAAGTGTCAAAGAGAGAAATTATTAGGAATCCACTGAACATGGGAAAATCATACAAGGAATTATTTGTTAGTTTCACAAAGTAAAAACTATTTCACTCTTATATTCGTTGGTATTCTCTTATTTAGTCTATTTCACAATATTTTTATTTTTGTAATCAACGATTTTGTAATAATCAGTTGATAATCGACAAATTTCAATTTTTTTACTTTAATTCAATTTGGTTCAATCATTTAGCTTATATATATATATATATTAGAAACCATAATCTATTTTAAGTATAGTTGAATATCGTCAGACTACTTAAAATATTAATAAAACAATTAAAAAATTTAAAAAATCAATAGAAGACTTAAACTCCCATTGCCTGACCAAACAACCACAACGGCCACCACTGCCCTACCCATCAACCCAAATCGTCATTGGCTAACGGTTTTACACACAAGGATTAAATTGGCCAAATTAAAGCATATGGACTAAATTGGCAAACATGATAAAACACAAGGACTGTTTTGACATTTAAGCTTAGTTTTAAATATGTCAAATTGATCCATGTAGTTTTAAATATTGATCTATTCAAGGGCACAATACAAATTTTGTTCAAATTCCTTCCAATTCTGTAACAAATTTTGTCAAATCTCGTACTGAAAATGTAACGAAATTAGGAATAATTCAACGGAAGTTGCAGCATGTCCTTGAATGTCTTGAAATTTTTTAAAATTATAAGAATAAAATTAATATAAATCAAACTACAAAGGATCAAAATGATAAAACCAACAAACTACAAGAACTAAAAGTGACTAATTACCTAAATTTTAACAACATTTGGCTGAAAACAGTTTATAGAAAACCAAAATTGGCCTTATTAAAAAGAACTTGTTCGCCCCCAAAGTATCGGTTAACAAAGGAATTGTAACCTATTGAAACAGTTTTTTTTTTTTTTGGGTCGAAAAACAGTACTAATAGGTTAAGCTCTCTCCCAAACCGAACAATGCCCATTCCTAATTATCGGTAATTCAATAAAGGGTTAAATACCTTTTTGGTCACTGGATTTTACACGAAATTTCAATTTGATCACTAAGAAACAAATTTTGCCAAATTGGTCACTGTATTATCAAAAGTTTACAATTTACAGACTTGTAGTTAGTTTCTATTAAGTTGTTTGGTCAAATACCTTTTTTGTCACTTAATTTTGCATAAACTTTCAATTTGGTCACTGAAAAAAAGATTTGTTAAAAACCATGCAAATGCGAAACTTTATTTTTTGGTCAATATGTGTTGACATAGTTAGGGATTTGAATTTTTGTGAATGCGTATGATAATGCTTGGCATGATGATATGAACCTTTTTGAAAAGATTGAGTTGCATTTTTGTGAAACTATTATTGAGATATGAACATATTTTTTTCATGATATGATTTCTCTTTTTTAGCCTTAATTGATGCTACACCAACCATAAATGTTAAGCCTACGAGCATCGTATTTACTTAGATTTTAGCTAAAAAATTCTCAATGATCAAATTGAAATTTTGTGTAAAACCTAGTGAACAAAAAGGTATATTTAATCCAAAAACTTAATGGCAAATCTATAAATTGCAAACTTTGATTAATACATGAAACAATTTATCTTCTTTTTTTATTTTTTTTATTTTTTTTATTTTTTGGTTGCTGAATGCCCAAATTGAAATTTCATGTAAAACCCAATGACCAAAAAAGTATTTAACCCTTCAATAAATATCCTCCAGAATAAAGAGTACAAATACAGGCACTAAATTGCTAAATTAGAATTTGACCCAAAAAAATTTGCTAAATTAGAAACACATGGCTAAATTGGCAACTAGGGCAAATAAAGAAAGAATTTAATGCAAGTATAAACGACAGGAATAAATTAAGCATATATGCATTCATACTTTCATATCCGATGGCACTTTTCTGGAGAGGAATTGGTTGGGAAGGGGGAATCCACCACCAATGTGGTGGGAACCCATTGGCCTCTACGACAATACTTGGGTTCAGGGATTAGGGCCTAAACCAATATCTTGCTCATATATCAAACGGACTCCACACTTCTTCACCTCCAAGCTAGGGCCTAGAGTTTTAAATAAAAACTCAAGCCGACGACAGCTGTCTTGCCATGCAATTCCAAAATGTTCACAGCCTACAAAGGATAGCCAAATGTGATCCGACTCAATTTGGCCTAATTCTGGGCTGCAGCCAAAGAAAGGACACCAGCCGCCTGAACCCAAATTGTTGGGTTTCACTTCACAACGAAGGCCATGTGCAGTGCTATAGGTCTCTTGCTCATACTTCCATTTACCAAGCAGGTTACCGGCAGGGATACGTCGACCGAGACCAAAAACAGCACACAAAGCATATCCTCTCCAATTATTCTTACACCAGTCCTCAGGTAGGTCCATGCTTACTCCAGACCTCGCACTTCGATCAATGAACCACTCAGAAATTTCACTGCCAGGAATTATAGTTTCAAACCTGTGTCCTGGATATGGGATTCCCTGCATCAAAGAAAATTGTGAAATAAACAACTGGTCATGTGTGTGTCTGTGAGAGATCTTGAGAGAGAGAGAGAGAGAGAGAGCACCTGAATGAATCTCGTTAACAGTGCAATTGCTATATTGTTGCAGCCTTGATTCTTAACCAATTCGGAGCAATTAATATAATTGAAACACGATGACAGCCTTTCCAGTGAATTACTCCCTTCTGAGCCAACACCGAAGTTCACTTTTGGTGAAAGGTCCGGCATTTGCTGAAGAAGCTTACAACTTTCCAAATTCAAGCTGTGAAGCTTAGAAAGCTGACTAATGCTTTTGGGAAGACTCAGAAAATTGTTTTTACTTAGATTTAGAGATACTAACGAGAATAGGCAGGCAAGATTTTCCGTTAATGTTCCCTCCTGAAGATTACAGTCACTGAGGTTCAGTTCTGTTAAAGAAGACAAACCAGAAGTAGAAATTGGAAACTGCAGACCCACTAAACGTGTCCGCTTTCTGGGCATCGATAGATAGTTGCAAGAAGTATTTTCTGACTCAAGTGGCAGCCCTTTACATCCACGAAGGGATAAAATTTTAAGATTTTTCATAAGGAAAATGGAGGATGGTAGTGTGCTTAAGGAGGTACCGCTCACATCAAGTTCCTCCAAACAATCAAGCTGTCCCAAGCTTTCTGGCAGTTCTTTAAGTTTAAAGCAGCGACAAATGTTGAGACTTTTGAGGGAGCTCAACTTGCTAATGTCGTGTGGAAGACACTCGAGATAATAGCAATCTCTTAGATTTAGTAAAGTAAGGCCAATCAGAAGTTCAGTTGATGCAGGTAATTTTTCTATAGCAGTCTCATTTAAAGAAAGCTCCATCAAATGTTCCATAGGTTCAGCAAATTCTGGAATTTTCTTAATCCTTGAGCAGCTAGAAAGAATGAGAATTTCAAGGCATTTCGTTTCAATCTTATTTGGAAGACTTTCAAGACTTCTGCATCCTTTAAGATTCAAGACTTTAAGCCTTTTCAGCCCAGCAATAGAGTGGTCGACCACCGCTAATTTTGTACAACCTTCAAGAATTAAACTCTCAAGATTTGGAGTACCTGTAAAATCTGGGGTCATGGTCAGGTTCTGGGACCAGCTAAGATTGATGAATCTCAGCTTCTCCAAGCACTGTTCAAAACAGAGAAAAATAATTAATTAACAAAAATAAAGTGTTTGGGTGTTTTGTCAAATTTATCCACACACCCAAAAAAAAAAAAAAAACTAAAATTAATTAAATAAAAATAATCTAACCTTTTCTCCATTCCAAAGTTGTTCAATGCTGCTATAGCACAAGTTAAGTTCACAAAGCTTCACAGGTTGAAAACTTTGAGGGAGAAACTTTGTAGGGTACTCACTCCATTCGAGAACTACCAAGGCATTAGAAAGAAATTTGGGGCCTTCAGTCATATGCACATTACGAATTTGCAGAAACCGAAGATTATGCATCTTGGAGAAGGCCTCTGAGTTGCACCGTACCTCTTCCAATTTAAGCGAGTCTAAGGCTATGCCTTCAACTGCATCTGTTACCTAATAATCAGGAATAACAGGAGCAGTTAATGACAAAATCTCTTAAAGTTTTGTAGTATGTCAAATAAAAGGATTCCTGCACTCACAAATAATAACTAGATATAACAAAATTGAGAGATGATAAATTCGTTTAACTGACTTTCCAATCCATATTTGTACCAATTTCTTACCTCATTATTTACGAGTACATGAATGATATCCTCTGGAAGCCACAACCGACTACGTCTGCCAGGCTCGTCACGGCATTCTCGACGAACAATATCCCAACCTAATTCTTGTATCAAATCATGCATCCACAATTTTCCTCTCGAGACAGTTACTAGAGCTTTTTCAATCAGAACTGGTATACCAATGTTTGGATGGTAACCACAACTTTTCAGTATTCTTGTCACACGATCTATGTCCTCTCCTTTAAAGAAGCATGCAATGTCCAAAAATATTTTCTTATCTGATTCCATTAACCCATCAAAACTTATTTTAATCACATCAACAATTCTTCTGTGAACATCTCTTTCTTTAATCAGCCTATTCAATACAATTGTCCATTCATGTACACTTTTCATACAAAGGAACGAACCCAAAATCTCAAGAGCTAATGGAAGGCCATTGGCATATTTTAGAACATTCTTGGATAGTTCGAGATACTCTTCTTTAACCTGGTAATTCTTGAATGCTTTCCAGCTAAAGAGCTTAAGAGCTTCATCATCAGTTAATACCTCAACGTCATGTATTTTGTCCACTCCAAATGTTCTCAGCAAATGCTTATCTCGTGATGTTATGATGATTCTACTCCCCAAACCAAACCAACTACGATTACACAATGCTTCCAATTGTTCTAACCGATCCACGTCATCAAGAATGATAAGAACCATTTTAGCACGTAGTCTATGCCTTATTACGTTTTTTCCCATATCAGTATTCCGTATATTTACATTACTTTGCAGCAAGTCCAAAAGAAGTTTTTCTTGTAAACGAACTAGACCTTGCTTTTCAGTTACCTCTCGAACATTGTTAAGAAAGCTGCAAGCTTCAAACTTGTCGCGTATAGTATCAAACACCACTTGTGCAAGAGTTGTCTTGCCTATTCCTCCCATCCCCCATATCCCTAAGCTATGAACATCTTTACACAATCCAAAGTCCAAGTATGAAAGCACTTTTTCCAAACGAGAATCCATTCCAACTAAAGCCTTGGATACATTAGTGGTTGTTTGACTAAGTTTGGCAATCCTTTCTACAATATGTTGAATAACTTCAGGTTCACATCTGCAAAGAAAAATATATAACGATCCTATAATGGTTGTTTGATTAAGTTTGGCGATCATTTCTACAATATCTTGAATAACTTTGTGTACATATGCAAAGAAAAATATATAACGATCTTATAAATATGGTCTGCAAGTTAGCTAGAACCAAATGAGTAATCCGTTCTTCTACCCGGTTCTGTTAATGGAGGCTGAGACATTGAATTAGTTGGTTCTTTTTAAGAATCAGGTGATGGCGCTTCACTTTATAAATAATAAAGAAAGAGAAAACAAAGAAGAAATAAGAGATATCGTATGCCTATCTGTCATGGACAACAGATCTCCTGAATGCTGGCCTGTGGAGGAGAAAAAATAAAGGAAGCTGCTCAAGACACAACTTTGCCATGTTTGGGAGGGGATCGGATTTCTTAATGGTACTCCTTGCTAACGGAGGATGTTAGGTGTAGGGCTTTTGTGAGTTTTGGTATGAGTTTGTGGGGTCTTCAAAGTTTGGGTATCAATTTGAAACGACCCCTAACGTTCAGGGGTTTTGTGTAGAATTTTTTTTCCTGATCAACCAGAGACGGGTTACGGGTATCAAACTTAGAGCCTCTACGAACATTTTCAATTTTTCTTTTCATAAATTTAAAATAAATAAAAATAAAAATAAAAAAAATAAAAAACAGAGAAGAAAAAGAAGAAGAGAATGACTTAGTACGAAGTATGACATAGTTAGATAATAAAGGAATTCATTAGCTACTTCAATTTAAAATTAAAAAAAAACAAATAAATAATGAAAACAAAGCAAAAGAGGGAGAAAAACAGATCCAGAAGAGTAAGTTTAGTTTACCCATCTCGCAAATTCCATCCGGCGAGATTAGCTACTACAGTAAGTGCAGCTCTCCACCTTCGCACCTTCTCTGGATAGTCTCTAAAGCGATCTTCCTGCCCATCGAAAGCCCGCTTGAAACTCCCTCGTTGGTGGCGTACGTCCGATGGATCCACATCATAAAAGACTGGGAGTATCATATGTCCACTCCTCCCTTCATTACATTCTACAATCTGGCTAAGCTCGTCTAAGCACCATGTCGAATCGGCGTAATTTCTTGAAAAAATGACAACTGCACATCTTGATTCTTCAATTGCTTTCAAGATTTTTACCGGGATGCTTTGTCCCCAGTTAGATTCTACATCCCTAAGTGCGAATAGACCTTTCTGATCCAAAGCAGTATGTAAATGGTCTACAAAATTCTTGCGAGTGTCCTGACCTCTGAAATTGAGGAAGACATCGTATGTCCATTTAGGGTTCCGAGAAGGAGAATAAGAAGAAGAAGAAGAAGAACTATATGAGGCCATTGAAGAAGGAGTGGAAGATGATCAGTTGATGGCGAGATTACCAAAAAGGTGTGTGCAAGCAACAGATCTGAGAATGGCAATTACACTAGCATTTGTTTAATTATTTTTAGCTGTTGTGTGAACTGAAAAGTTGACAAACACCACCGAAAATGGACAACTAATTGCTTTTTGTTATAAAACTGGAGAGAAATTGATGGGAGAAAAGAGATGGAGAAAACAGAGGAAAAACCTCTGTAATCGATTCATCATTTCCGTCTGTCTTTCTAACATTTAATAGGAAAAACTTTCTTCCAACATGTGGGCCCCCTTCCAACATGTGGGCTCCACACTTGATTATTTACAACACTCCCCCTTGGAGACCACAATTGATACGAAATATGTCTCGTTAAAAACCTTGCCAGTAAAAATTCAGTGAGACAAAAATTGGTCGAAGGAAAAAAGAGTACATAACCATGCGTAACATAAAATTCTGTGTATATTGACATGCGTGCGACACTGCCTCGTTAAAACCTTGCCAGGAAAAACCTAGTGGGATAAAAACCTGGACGAAGGAAAAAGAGTACAGTGTGAAAAGGTCTGTATTGATGGCACGCTCCCCCTGATGCTTGGCAGAATATCTTGAAGCTATACTGTTGATCATCTGTCTGAATATCATAGTTGACACTGCTTCTGTGAGTCAATCTTTGAGCGACACTGCCTCATTAAAACCTTACCAGGAAAAACCCAGTGGGATAAAAACCTGATGAAGGAAAAAGAGTACAGTGTATGAAAGTCTTTATGAATACCATGCTCCCCCTTGATGAATATCTCCCCCAGAAAACTTCATGACTAGCTGTTTCCAGTAAGCGACCATAGAGATTTCCAGAGTCCGCATATCTAATAACACTTGGGCTATTTATAATTTCCCTCAAAAATATGCCCGTATATGGTGTTATGCTTAGATAGCATCAAATATGCCTCACATCATCCAAAATGATGGAGATGAGCTCTATCTGGAAAATACGATGTCCGGTCCAATATACTTCCGGAAAATCCTTCAAGTGTCCAACGAATAATCCTCATAAAAATGCTTCAATACTTTCTTAGTATAAGCAATAATCTCGTTGGCATAATGCTCGATCTTTCAGTCGAGACAAATATTTCTGGAACTCTTGTGAAGCTTTAATGTGTTTGCAAACATATTAATGTACTCACTGAGGCAATTTATGCATATTAGTATTGAGTACGGATTTTGTGCTTCAGGCACATGTCATTCGGGGACTTGCTTCATGCAATTTCAATCCTTTCAAGGATTTTGTTTAAAGGGATTAAACTTTATGAC
>NC_047651.1:6490364-6492601 GCF_902201215.1 Prunus dulcis
AATGTGCAATAAAGGGGCACAATTGAATCTATAAATATGGAGAAAACCCAACATTCTTTGTTTATGCCAAAAACATTGTGTCATACAAAGTAGGTATATTTCCTTCTATTCCGAACACCCAAGTATAACTTTCAATATTAACAAATTTTGGGGTTCGTACTGTGGGTTTGTTCTTTCACGTTCATTCTCATCTATAATGGAATTGCCTCATTCCATTTTTGGCCAATGATATTGTCGACATTTAATAATTGAACGTGGTTCCAATCAACACAGCCCATTGATGATTTGAGTAGCTACTCCAAAATCAAAATTTGTCATTCATCAATTCATGATCCCACTATTCTCATGTGCATGCGCATACATCAATTATAAGCATTTCTTTGCTTTTGGGTACCCAAGCCACTGCAGGGGGCTTTTATTATGTGAGAATGTGGATTATAACCTCCAATGGAGCGTTATGTTATAGTAGGGCATGGATAATCTCCATTTAGGGAGTTGGAACATTTAGAACCATATATCTGGCATGCTGCAGGCATGCCACAGATTAATATATACATGTCAATTGATTTCTGGGACTTTAACCCATACAATTTGCAACGAATTAGGCGTGCACAATATCAATATTGACATGTCAAGGGATTGTCCTTTCGGGACTTCAATCCACATCATTTGCTACGCAACAGGCGTGCATCATATTGATCATTGCTATACCCATATTCTGTTCTTATGGGACTTTAATTTGTGCAGTGTATTATCAATGTATCCAACTTGCAATTTGTAAAATTTGCATTAATAATTCATGGATACATACAAGCCATTCTTTGGAACAGACTTATCTCCCCATTTGGTTTTCTTTCAAGATAATATATCAAATAAGTATATAAGCATAAAATAACACAAGTATTGCTTACATCCTTAGGTGGGAGAAACTTTTCTCAAGTATCATTCAAGCTTGTATCGGCCCAGTAAATGTAGTGCTTGATGATCTAGTTATATCCTGCAAAGCAAAATCACAATTCTTTTCTCTGTCAATAACTCTCAGAGTTAGGATCACTTCATGGATTCTTTCTTCAGATGTTCATTCTAAAGAAATAAAATATCTTATGAACAGAGAGCTGCAAAAGAAAAAAAATGCAAAAAAAATTGTGATATTGATTGCAAGGTAAGGTAAGCAATCAGGGAAGGAAGCTGGCGGGAGCAGACAAGCAGCTCATCAATCAAGGAAGGAAGCTGGTGGGAGCAGAAAACAAGCTCTCAATTCCCCTAGTCTAGAAGGACCTCAGGAGATTAGAGCACAAGGCTGCCTTCACAATTCCCTGATCTTGCAGAAACATGATCAGGGATAGTCTTGCTTCCTGAATGGATGATCAGAGATAGTCTTGCTTCTCAGGCATATTAAGTGCTTAATGATAAGAAAAACAAGTAGATATAGCATCATTTTGTATGGGAAAACTGGATATCTTCTGCAAAGAAAATTTCGTTAGTAACACATTTATACACAAATACAATAAATAGGTAGAACCGGTGAATTTCAAATTAACCATGGGAAAATTGCGAGATTCTCAGGATACTTTTGAAAAAGTAGCTCCGTGAAATCCGTAAAGTAAGATCGGCTTTGAAAATAATACTTGAAAACGCCGAAAGTGCCGACAGGCATTATCAGAGGCCACGTGAAGTTTTCTCAGGATACTTTTGAAAAAGTAGCTCCGTGAAATCCGTAAAGTAAGATCGGCTTTGAAAATAATACTTGAAAACGCCGAAAGTGCCGACAGGCATTATCAGAGGCCACGTGAAGTTTTGGACTCTTGCTAAAGAAAAAGATAATGTGGGGATTCGAGAAGATATTGGAATCCTGAAAAGTTGCCACATTTTCGTCTATAGATATTGCCTTTGCAAAACTTAATTGAGCAACTGCGTTTCAACTTAACTTTGTTTCAACTCACTTTCCTTCATTTTCTGAAACTTTAGTTTCTGTAAAACTTTCTTTGAAACCTTCTTAAAATGGCTTCCTCTTCTTCCTGCCCAAATAATTTCAATTTAAATGATGCTCCCACAACAACCAGTGACGCAAAAGTTTGGCGTCCATCCTTTGTATCCCAAAATCGTCATCTCACAGTTAATGATTCTGTGATGATGAATGATGCTACTGTTGTCACAGTAGCTAGGAATTTCATTATTCCAATGGATGAAATGTTGTTGACAGGGAGGTCTGAAGAAGAGGCTATTGAGGACTCAAT
>NC_047651.1:6492611-6514984 GCF_902201215.1 Prunus dulcis
GTGCTGCTTCTGTTTCTAACATGGCTGATCGTTTGCGTGTTAGAGCAAACGAGGTTCAGAAGCTGACAACTGAAAATTATTCTCTTCAAAGAATGCTTCATGAGTCTCAAAAAGAGGTTGAGAAACTTAAAGGAGAGAATAATTCCTTGTTGAAACTGGTGAGTTCGTACTCTGTTGATACACAGAGAAAGCTAGACATGCTGCAGGTCTCAAATGAAAGAATTTTGGGAGACCATGAGAGGCTCATGGCTAAGCTTAAGAGGCGCCGTCCTCTTCCTTCAGAGGCTTCCAAAACATAATGTAATTTTATAGATTTTACAGGGCCTGCACCTTCATTGCAGGTGAAAAAATCTATCTGTTGTATGCTCATTTCCTGTTATAATAATTGCGCACGTTCTTAAACTTGCATATGTGGTTTTTACGTCTTTTCAAAATGACGGTCTGGAACCTTGTGCCTTATAGGTTCAAATAACCACATCAAATCTCTCATATTTCCATGCATGTGAGCCCATAATTTTTGGTCTGGGTTAAACCCAAACTCATAATTTATTCGCCATTTTCAAATGGACATGAAATATGAATTGAGTAAAAGCCACGATAATATCTCAATATAGTAGTAAAGAACATTAACTACTATATACCCACAACTTCAAGTTTTAGGATCTCTCATATATTTGGATCCATGGGCTTCCGGCCGAGATGTAACAAAATATGTGGGGAGCCTCAATTCATCATTTGATTTTTATACTGATATTATCCATTTCACGGTGTATTCTTAACAACCTGATTCACAAAATATATTTCTTCCTTGAGGTGTCGATTATAACAAAATCGAACTTTATTAAATTCATCATTTTCTTATGCCAAAGAAATATGTGGTGTACCACAATTTGCAATAATACCTCAAGGTTGTCCATTTAATTGTTGGAACTTCAGGTTCTCAACACTGTTAAATTTTGAACTTCAGGCCAAAATCACATATTCTCATGGTATGGACATTTTTACAATTTTCTGTACATATTTCGGGACTTCAAGCCCTTACATAATTGTCCATATTTTGAGGAACTTCTGGCATCTCATTTAATTGCTCATCCATGAGTTTAAGGAACTGCAGGTTCCTTTTTGTATATAGTGACGGTTTACCCAAAATGGTTAATATTTATGCATACGTCACTATTCATGTGAATAGTACTATTCATCAAGTCATGAATACATATCTATTCATATGTGCAGTACATTTGCCAGTACAGTTATTATTCATGTGTACGGCACTTTTAATCAATACGGTACTGTTGCATCATCAAGGAACTCTAGGTCCTTATTTACATGTCAAGGATCAAGGATCTTCAAGTCCGATCTCTTATTTACATGTATAGTACCGGAGAGACTGCCAGCTCTCATATCAATATCATCATCAAGGATCTTCAAGTCCTGATGTAATTGTATGATGAGGATCAAGGAACTTCTGGTCCTGATCTGTATACTGTAAAAACTCATCATACAACACAATTAATCCATAAAATAAATTTACTGGTAAATAAATTACTTGTATGGACGTTAATCCCGCACCATACTTTAAATATGCGGTAAAGTAAATTCATAAATTAAATTGTTGTATGGACGTTAATCCCGCACCATACTTTAAATGTGCGGTAAAGTAAACGTGCTTGTATGGGCACTAATTCTGCTCCATACATTTAAATGACAGTAAAGGCGTGGACGATAAACCCGCACCACCCTTTAAAGTAAATTTATGATAAAGTAAATGTGCTTGTATGGGCACTAATTCTGCTCCATACAGTTAAATAACAGTAAATTTACGATAAAGTAAATGTGCTTGTATGGGCACTAATTTTGCTCCATACATTTAAATAACAGTAAAGGCGTGGACGATAAACCCGCACCACCCTGTAAATAAATACTGTCGTATGGGTAATAAACCTACACCATACAGTAAATAAAATATTTGCGGAATGAATAAAGTAAAGACAATTATTTGTGGGTTCATATCAACACCACAATTAAATAATATAATATTATATTAAATTATTTTATAAAGTAGAAGTCATATTTACCCCGACCGAAGTGCACGTGAAGATTCCAAAACCAAGAGACCAAGTGGGTGGCTGTCAATCAGTGAAATAATTTTTGTTTATTCGACAGACAGGCCAGCTAATTTTTGTTTTTGTTTGCACTTGCCATTTTGGAAAGCAAACTCACGGCCCACTTGCAAGTTGCAAGTCCATGCTATTATTGTTGTTGTTTTTGGATGAACACTGATCATCATCATCATCATCTTTAGTACCAGAGGAGGCCAAAGTGGTCATCTTTTTCAGCTTCATCAATACCATGTTCATCTAGAAGCACAGCAGCTTTGGTGTCTTCTTTCCATGGCGACTCCTTCTTGATGGACGCAGTACTTGTAGTAGTAGTAGTACTTGTCGTCGTCGTTGCCATAGACCGGCTTCTGACGCTGGTCATGCTCCTCAACCTTCCCTTGCCCAAGTGATGCTCGCAAAAAGAGTAGCCAACAAGAGTTTGCTGGCAACACCTCCATCCTCTTCCATTAACTCGACTGCATGATGCTCGCAAAGAGAGTAGCCAACAAGAGTTTGCTGGCAACACCTCCATCCTCTTCCATTAACTCGACTGCATGATGGAGCGGATGGACATCTTGGCAATCTCCAAAACGGCAGCGTCTCGAACATGCTGTTCAGCTAATGACTTTGTGCTCGGCCACCATGACCCCATCGTTGATTGCGGCCTTGGCTTTGAGTCTGAGCAACCCAAATCCGCTCTGGAACGAAAAATCGGGTTTTTGGGAAGAGGAAGTTGGGTTTCCAGTCGGGTATGGGTCTTCTGGTGAAGATGGCTGTGTTTTTCTTTGTGTTTGTTTGACTGGGTTTCATCAGAGAATTCAGCTGGTATTGTTAAAGCGAATTCGTGCTGATAACGTGTTATAAAACTGGAGAGAAATTGATGAGAGAAAAGAGATGGAGGAAACAGAGGAAAAACCTCTGTAATCGATTCATCATTTCCGTCTGTCTTTCTAACATTTAATAGGAAAAACTTTCTTCCAACATGTGGGCCCCCTTCCAACATGTGGGCTCCACACTTGATTATTTACAACACTTTTTTTGTTTTTTGTTTTTTGTTTTTTGTTTTTTTGGTAATAGTCAATAAATTGCTTTAGGCAGGAGTCAGGGTATGTGTAAATATCGAGAGCAATGTTTAAAATATCGATTGTTTCAGAAATATCGGCGGTTTAAAAATATCAGAACTTCAGGAAATTATTGATATTGAAAAAAATTAAATAAAAACTACGAAAATTGTATGAAAAACTTGAAAAAATTTCTTAAAACTTTGGAGGATGTTTATTTATTATCTAGTACTTTGTCACCCAAAAAATAATAAAAATAATAATAATAACGAAATGCATTGCATGATGGATTTACTTTATTTAAATTGATTAAATATCGACCTGACAAAGACTGCGAGTATAGAAAATATAGTAATTAATGAAAGAATATTAAATACACCATAATCATTTATTTATAATGATTTACAACAATATTGTACACTTTATACATTGCATGGTAAGATATATGAATGACTTAGTACCACATAGAGTTCCTATAGGCCTCGTTAGGTACACCTCCATGCCTAGATTGGATTAGATTAAAATTAGGCCCATGTTTGGTTCACCTGATTCTAGTTCTAAGCAGGGATTACTAATGCGGGTCCCACTGAAAAAGCTTCCTTAGAAGGTGTTAGTTAATCCTGTACAACAGGAGGGGACTTAACAATCTCGTGTGTTTTCAGGAAAAAAAAATTAAAAAATTCCATTGCATTCTGTGCTCATGCTCAGCCACTCAATTCAAGTCCATGTAATCACCATCATCCCCATTCCGATTCAACACACTGGCTTCACCATTAACATCATCATCATCAGTCACTTATTGAGATCAAAATTGAGGATGCTCCTCCTCCTGCTCCCCATGTCCATCAAATCAACTGAGTTCTTGATCAACAACGACTTCATAACACACTGTAGTGTCGTCAAGCTTGGATCCAATCGCCGAGTAAATCCCATGGATCTCAGTCAGTGTGAAGGCTAGTGCTATGAGGATGCTCCTCCTCCTGCTCCCCATGTCCATCAAATCAACTGAGTTCTTGATCAACAACGACTTCATAACACAATGTAGTGTCGTCAAGCTTGGATCCAATCGCCGAGTAAATCCCATGGATCTCAGTCAGTGTGAAGGCTAGTGCTGGTGCCTGAGAGAGAGAGAGAGAGAGAGAGAGAGAGAGAGAGAGAAAGAGATGAAGATGAGAGAATGGTGTTGATGGTTTTTGGGGAACTCCGACAAGTAAGCTAGGAACATCGTTCATATCTTTAGACATACTCTGTAGAGTTGTAGCGCATGGTATGCCAAAAGTAGCATATGCTTAGAGCTTTTGGGCGAGTGATCTACTCCCAGAGTGGTTGTTGCACTCGTTATCGTTAATTTTGCAGAGTACCTAAAGTGTTTGAGGGTACTTTATGCATGTGAGATGATGGACGTGGTGTGTTCTACAAATTGAGCTTGTTATCTTGCATGTAGTATCTCACGGCTTTCTGCTGGACCTTCCTAGTTTTAGACTTGTCCTTTGGCATATTTCTATTTTCCAAGTAGTCGACGATGGGGTCTTGCCAACTAGGGTCCTCATCAATCTGCATTGAGTCTACTTGTTTTATTTCTTCGATGCTTGGCCAGTCAAGGTGCTCGACTGAGATGAACCATCTAAACTAGGTGTCCAGCGCTGATCCTAAGCTTGCTAATGCATATGCATGAGTATTCTCTGCCCGAGGAATTTGAAAGTTGGGAATTCCTTCCAAAGCACTTGGACTTTGTCGAGGTATTGGATCATTCTCGGGTGTTTTGCCATGTACTCGCATGAAGCTTGATTTGTGATCAACTAAGAGTCTGAGTAGATGGCCAGTTTTCCAGTGTGATGGCCTCGTATTCTACTTCATTGTTAGAAGCTGGAACGCCCATTATGATGGCTTGTTCCAATAAAGTTCCATCTGGGTGACATGTCTGTTCCAGCTCCCTCATATTTGATGCTCTGTGTTTGGGTTGGTCTGGATCAGCAGAGGAGGTGTCATCTGCTCTAGAACTTTCCTTATTTTTTACGACAAGCTTCTCTCCTTCGGATATTGGAGTAAACTCTACAACAAAATCTGCTAAAGCCTGGCCTTTTATAGCAGTCTTTGGCAGATAGAGGAAGACGTACTAACTAAGTTCGATGGCCTAAGAAGCGTCGAGGCTGTGAAGAATCGATCTTAAAGGAAATTCTATCATGGTGATTATTCGGTGAGCTTGGTAGTATAGTCTTAACTTTCTCGCGTAAACTACAAGGGAAAAAATTAGCCTCTCTATTTTTGAATAGCAAGTCACGACATCTATGAGGGCTTTTGACATGTAGAATACAGGATGTTGTGCCTTTAGCTTTTCTCATATAATAGCTGAGTTGACTGCTGAGTTAGACACCACCAGGTAGATGAACAAATATTCGCCTGGGACGGGCTTTGAGAGTAGGGGATGTGAAGTGAGCTAGGTCTTCAAGTTTTGAAAAGTTCACATTCTTGTCCTACTTGTCTCTTTATCATTTCTTCAACGTTTTGAAGAATGGTATGCACTTGTCGGTAGATCTCAAGATGAATTTGTTTCAATGATGGCAACTCGCTCGAGAGCGAAGTTGCGTCTCTTCTGTGTCACTGGCTTATTGGCTGGATTAACATATAGTCGGTGACTGATGATTCGCGTGTCAATTCCATACATGTCAGATAGTGACCATGCGAACACGTCTTTGTTGTTCTTGAGGAATGTAGCGAATTCCACCTTCTCTTTTGGGCTTAGGCGCCAGCCGGTCCGCACTTTTCTTTCTGACTTGACAGGGTCAAAGGGCACAAGTTCAAAGTCCTTTTCGGCCTTCCTTCCTTATTCAGGAGAGACCTTCGGACGAATTCCCTCGATTTGGTCCAGACTCTTTGATTGCTATTGGGGTAGCTATCCCCTTTCCTTTCTAGTCTGGTCGATTGTTAGGAATGAGATCTGCTTCTAGAGGAAGATGGTCAGCTCCATCTTCTCTTCTAGGCTTAAGTGTGAGCTGATTCGCTTTTTTCTCTCTAGCTTGTCAAGATCAAGAAGTACCAGTTCAACATTCTCTTCACACTTCTAACCTTCTTTAGGAGAGGCCTTCGGGCGGATTCTCATGTCTTGGTCTTAACTCTTTTATCGTTATTGGGGAGTGGATGTTTATTTTTCCTACTGGTCGGCCAGACGTAAGGGAATGAAGTCCACCTTCTCCTCTACCTGTTTTTTTCCCCTCTGGTGTGTTTCAACTTATGGGAATGAACTGGACCCGCTTGCTCTTCTTCAGCCCTTGGGCTAAGCATCTTCTCACCATTGCCTGATCAATGTTGATCCACCTAACACCGCCACTTGGATGAGAATCCTTCCTCACTCGTCGTACCAACAGGAACACGTTTTGGGTGAGAGTAGTTTGGGGAAAAAGGGAAAGGTTTTGAGTGGGTTAGGTATTAGTATACCATTACGAGATATGGATTTCACCTTGATTTTGACTTAGCTACATTTATATCGATTTCGAATGCATATTTTTAGCATTGTTTTCTAAATGGTGGGGTTAGTATATTGTTTTTAACTATGTGAAAACTTTGTTTTTATTCACTCACAATTTTCTGTTTACGCCTCCCAGTCAGTAGTTTGAGCTGAGTCAAGTGGCTGAGCAGAGACCCGAATTCCCAGCCCTGAATTTCTGTAGGACTGTTTTTATTTCCGTTGAACTTCGTTTCGTTTGTAAATTGGATTCCTTTAGAATTGCTCTATTATCGCCCATGTTAGGGTTGAATGTAACATCAGAGGTCTATTATATAAATTACATGTTTTTATATTGTGCTTGCTGTTGTTTGGATTATTTTAATGTGTTTGATAGGTTAAATTTTTTTGAAAAAGTCCATTTTTCAGAGGAGACTTTGCCGAAATTCCGGCAGAAAGTCTTGACCCTCTTTCCCTTGATTTGGAAAAGAGGTTATTGTTAGTAAGTGGGCCCGACATCTGGTGGATATCGGAAATATCACAGGATACGTCACGGATTCCAAGGAATTCAGGGCCGGTCCTGTCATAATATCTCTCAATTTTGGCCTAAATAATCCCCCAAATAAATGGTGCCGATTATTGACCTAGGAGATATTCCTCTTATCTATGTGGTGCCTTGTGATTAGAAGCCTGAATATTTGCTCCCACACCTAAGTCAGTAAAATGGTCTTAATGAGATGTAGATTTAATTGAAAGGATTGAGCTTTCCTCTATGTGAGAGGAGGAGGTGTAGCGTTGGGAAGGGGGGTGACGACGCGGAGTCATGAGAGAGTTTTGCTAGGGTTTCAAAATTACCTCATGTTTGGTGAGATGCCATTTTTATATAGAGTCTCCATCTTTGGTAGGGTTTTTGGAGAATAATTCACATCAATAATTCCCTATTGATGGGAATTATTCTTTTCCTTAAATGAGATGACAAGATAATATCAAGGAGATTTGGTGAAAATCAAATTCTTAATTTAGGGAGATATATTCCAATCTTAAATCACGAAAATTTGTTAATTAAATAGGATGTAATTAGCACAATTATTTGACCTAAAGAATGTTCCTTTTTTCACGTGTCACCTTCTGATTGGTTGCCAAAATTCATGTTCCCACAATTCGTGTGATCCTTACTATTCAAAAAAAGAATGACGTGAGTCGTGATACACTAACATGATGACACGTTAATTTATTATTATTTTTAAATAAAAGTTTCTTTTCAAAATTTTGTTTAACTCAAGCTTGGATTTTAAGTCATGCACTCTAATAGGCCTATATTTTTAAGCATCATTTACTTATTTATATGTTGATTAAATTGGTTGTGTTTAATTGATTTTGTGAGATTTGTGAAGGAATTGTGGAAATTGGTTGTTTTAATTGGTTTTTGTCCTTTATCATCTTACCACCCACCCACCTATCCATCATCGGATCAAATCATACAACCCATCTTCTCAGGTGCACCCAACACTTATTAGTATATAAAACCCCTCAAATTATAGGGTCATTTTCAAGTTTATACACATTTGTAAAACCTTTACAACTCCATACTCAAACCCTATTAATAAAGGCTCCAATTATATAGATCAACACATTTATAAAATACTTAAAACTTCAATTTCAATAAGCCAAATAGCATATTAAAATGTGTATAATAATCTACCTACAAGATAGAGTTAATTACACTAACACCCAATAAGGTTTGTAGTGTTTTACAAAATCCCCTCAGGTTTTGGACACTAACAACTCTTGAGGATTCAAGTTATTTTCACAAATCCCTTTCTTTAATTTTGGGTCAAAAAAATTGATGGTTTCATTAAAAAAGGTATCTTCAAATGACAAAGTTAACTTCAACGATTAGATCGTAGAGGTGTATGTGCAATTTAATCTCTGAGATAAACATTGTCATTTGGAGAAATATTTTGAACACATCAACAATTTTTAGGTGAAAAATTAATAAAAGATGTTTTTTGAAAATAATTTGAAAAATTTTTAGAATGTCCAGAAATTTTGTGAAAACACCAAAAAGGTCTTAGTACAAGATATTACTATTGCACAATCTGACCAAGTCAAAATAATGGTTTTCTTTAAGGTATGCATCTGAATTCAAGTCTCTACGATAGCCATGTGTGAGTTCCCCACCTCCTCCTAATTTTGACAAAAAATAATAATAACAATAATGGAACTTTGGCAAAATAAAATAAAATAATGGTTTTCGACCCAAAGAGAAAACAGGAAAAGAACAGAACAGAAGGGAAGCTAGAAATTGCAGGGACATTTTGGTAACCCAATCCAACCCAAGCTTCTCAAGAACTCGATACAATCAAGAGTCATGACCGTTCTCAGATCTTGAATACATCTTTTTGTATTTCACTATCCAATGACCACGGAAAGTTCCTCTAATCTTCTCTCTTCTTCTTCTTCAACCTCTGGATGGAAGTACGATGTCTTCCTCAGTTGCAGACGCAATGACAGCTGCAGAAAATTTAAAGACCATCTGTATGCTGCTTTGAATCAGAGGGGAATATTCACAATTGGAGATGACGATGAATTGGAAAGGGGGAGGGAAGAAGCCATCTTGAAAGCAGTTGAAGAATCAAGATATGTAATTCTTGTTCTTTCACAAAATTACGCCAGTTCAACATGGTGCTTGGATGCGCTTGCAAAGGCTGTTGAATGCACAAAATCGATGGGGCAGACAATACTCCCAATCTTCTATGACGTGGAACCATCTGAGGTACTAAGACAAAAGGGGAGCTTTGCGGAAGCCTTCTCGGAGCATGAACAAGTCTTCAAGGACAATATGGGGAAGGTGTACAGGTGGAGAGCGGCACTTAATACAGTAGGTAATCTCAACGGATGGAATTTGCAAGACGGGTAAAGCTACTATTCTTCTTCTAGCATTCAAGTCCATATACTTTGTTTTATTTTCTCACTCTGCCAAAGAAAATAAATTTATTTTCTTCCTTCCTCGTCTGCGACTAGACAAGAACAATGCTTACTATGATACCAGTTGATGCAGCACAAGTACCTGATAAATGGATTAGACAAGCATCAAAATTTAAGGACCACAAATCTGAAATTCTCTAGGTTGAGAAAAGTCCCAAATTTTGATTAATAGTATGAAAGATGGCCCAAATAACTCTTGAAAGATGATGAAAAAATAGAAGCTTGCTTGCTTCAAGTGTGCCTTAAAGTTGCATATTGCCCTATTTTTGCTTTAATGTTTTCTTGAAGTTCCAGGTTGATCTTTTTCTTCTTTTGTTTTCCTAATGTTTGCATTGGTGCGAAATGCTTCTTTTCTCTACTTCTATATACATTCTTAACCAATGTCTTTTTAAGTTTCTTGTTCTCAAGTTGATCCATAAATTTATTCGTTAATCGTTCTATATGACTGCATCCCCATACCGTTTCAAAGAATGTCAATGCCAGCATAAGATAAGTATGTCATGATTCATTTTACCTTCAGGGTACTTATTCATGATCTCTTTCTGACATTCTGAGATAAGTACATGTTAGAAATGTTGTTGTCTTTTTGGTCTAGAAATGTTGAAGGCACCTCACCAAAAATGGCGTATTGGTTTAGATGGTGATATGCCAGCTTATTAATCATTTATTTGTTTATTTACAGATACGAATCCAGAGTTATTCAAACTATTGTCGAATGGATTTTCAATGAACTAAATGAATCGATCTCAAGTGTATCCAAGGATTTAGTTGGGGTAGATTCTCGCGTGAAAGGGTTTCTCTCATTCTTGGACTTAGAGACACGGCCGGATGATGCTCAGATAATAGGGATTTCAGGGATTAAGGGTATAGGTAAAACAACTATTGCACGAGTTGTTTTTGACAGCATCCGTGCTAGGTTTGAAGCTTGCAGCTTTCTTGCCGATATTAGAGAGGTAACTTTCAAACAAGGTCCAACTCATTTACAAAAGCAACTTCTTTCAGACTTGCTGAAAAGAAATGTAAATATATGGAATGTTGAAATGGGAATAAATGTACTAAGGGAGAGACTACACACTAAAATGGTTCTGATCGTTCTTGATGACGTGGATCAGTTAGAACAATTGGCAGCATTGTGTGATCGTAGTTGTTTTGGTTTAGGTAGTAGGATCATCATAACATCAAGAGATGAACGTCTGCTGAGCACATTTGGAGTGGATAAAGTATACGAGGTTGAGCCGTTAACGGACGAGGAAGCTTTTAAGCTCTTCAGTTCGAAAGCCTTCAAGAAGGATGTGGTTGGAGAAGAGTTTCTTGAGCTATCAAAGAATGTTGTAGAATTTGCTAATGGTCTTCCATTAGCTCTTAAAGGTTTGGGTTCGTTCCTTTTTGGTCGAAGCATAAAAGAATGGTCAAGTGCGTTGGATAGACTGAAGGAAAATCCAGCAGAAAACTTATTGATGTACATGAAGTAAGTGTGGATATAAGAGAATTATTTGGGTGTCTTGCATAGTTTTCTAAGAAGAGGACAAAGATAGTGGATTACAAGAGCAAGTGGAGAAGAGTGTCAGTTGGAGCTTCACAACATTAGGACATTGTTGGAACACTTGTTCACAATTTGCTTTGAACTATGAATATTTGAGGTGTGTATTAAAAGAACAAAATGGCTTTTTTTTTCTATTTTGGGCATTTATGTAAGTGGATTTTTGACTGTGTTAAATTAGTAGCTATTTGTTTGTGATTGTGGAGTGGATGTTCATCCTTGCGAAGTAAAACTGGTGTCCATGAAAACAAAGTGACAACATTTCAAATTGGTCAATTGCATTGTCACATCATAAGATTTACCTACAATTGCGCATTCAGACCAATTTTCTGTATTGAATAATGGCCCGATGAGTCCAGTGTTTGACAAATGGTATTGGGCCTTTAATTTTACAACCCGTAGTAACTTGGACTGAATTGTATTTATGCAACTAATTTGGTCTTGATAACTCCAACCAAAATGTTAAATGGAACGTGAAAAACTCTATTATATGTCAAATTGCCACATCAAATTTAATATTTAGTATTTGACAGATTTAAATAATTTCTATTTGTTTCTTTATTTTTGAGAATTAGCGATTTCATTGATAGCAAAATAGGATTACAGACTGTCCTCCACCAAAGCATGATCATAGCAACAGGGGGTCCTGAAACCATGATGATGTTTCTGATAAGGAAATAGCCAAACAGGCTATGCAATGCGCTATCCGATTAGTTTCTCTAAAGACAAAATGAATAGAAATATCTTCTAACTGGGAAAGTAAAAGTCTGCAATCTGAAAACAAAAAACTCAAAAGGCAACCTCTCTTCATGCTCAGCTTGGTCAGTCCTTGTCACGTCTTGCGCATCTCCCAGACACTCGCCAATCGCTTTTTCTTTTGCTTGAAGGATATTTTCTGAATCACATCACATGGTTTCCATGCTTCAGTTTGTTCGTGTTCTCACTTTTGCAACTTAGTAAGGACTCCTCCCACTAATAACCCTAGTATGTTCTGTCGTATTGTAGATTCTAAACACGTGTCAAAAGAAACAAGAGCTCTGGGTACATCAGATGAAGTACCTTTCTCTCCCTCTCTTGCTAATGTTTAGATATTCGTATATGGTTCCCCTCTTTCTCTTGTCTACTTTTCGCCTTAAATGTTCTATTTATCTTTCTTACATCCTTCAGATTCTAAATAAAATAACCACGTTTATAAACAAGTAAAAAGTGAGACAACACTTCTTGATTTAAAGGTGTTCAACTGCTGCATTCACTTCAGAATCGTGGAGTTTTTGCCTTTGGACTGTCTTCTTAAACTATTGGGAAGGTAAAAATGTTGTATAAGATTTCAAGTGATCCAAAATTCAGATCAAGTGACCCAAAATTCAGATTAAGTGATCAGAAAGGTAGTTAAATACAAAAAATTATGTTGCAGGGATCCATAATTGGCCCATTTGAGCTTTGTTTCATGGGCAGAACTAGAAGCACCAAATTAAATACAGCAGGCCTCTGGACGCGTTTAAGGGGAATCTTATTCAAATTAACTAAACTCATTCTTGATTCTCCTATGAATAAATCATTAGTTCATAACTCAATATAAGCTTCATCAAATAAATACATACATAGGCTTCAGAAAGAGCCATACAATTAGCTCCCTGTTTCAGTACAAAGGGAATCTAGCACTAAGCAAGCTTTGACAGTTAAGCAACCAACAAGGGGTAGGGTGGGGCAAGTGGGCTGAATTTCAATAACTATTGGGCAAAGGAAAAATTGAAGGAACGGATAATTTGAGCACACGCATAAGCAAGATATAAATATGACATAGATATTGCAAAAGTAATTTTGGGTTGAATGCAGTTAATTATTTGTTACTTAAAATACCAATGAAAACAAAGAACAATGACAAACTTGTGCAGGGGATAAAAACATGCACCTCTCTATCTGTCTATTGTACATATGCGGGCGCATATACATACACATCTCAACAAACTTTTCTTCCCCTATTAACATGTCCCTCAAGATGGAAAGACCGATATACTTCCTCTTTTTTCTTTCCTTTTTTATAGGATATGATTGCAGCACTAAGGAATAGTTTTCACTATACAGGGCAAGGAGAGAGCAGACGAAATAACCAAAAATTATGAGAACCAGAGAAACCCATACTAGAAGCTGAAATACCCAATTAGGAAAACAAATATAAATCTGCTTTAGATTCATGTTTTCAGACTCAAAACTTTTTAATCATAACTGGATTCATCAAGAACACCCATTCCTAGTCCATAAACTCACCACTTCATGTATTTCTTGCTCAAACCATTTGGAAACAGCATTGGTACTGAAGCCCTCTATCACTTTCAAGCCGAGTTCATTTACTTTTTTCAGTGACATCTCCAAGTAGTTTCTAGCATGGTAACAAAGAAGAATCCAAGTCCACAGAAAACAAAACAAAGATAATGCAGGAACACACAAGTAGAGAAAGGCATGATTTTAGCATGGTTCTGTCTTCAACCCAACCTCAGCTGTTACGAGGTAGATAGATCATGGATACTTCTGAACATAGATTTTTTTCATTTATATTTCCTTTTATACAATGAGGAAACGAAGGAATCAAGATGGACCATGGATAGCTTAAAAACTGCAGGTCCATTTGTGTGTTCTTTAAAACCCCCCAAGAAATAATCTAATAGATAATCAAATCAGATGCCATAGGAAATATATATAAACATGTGGTAATCAACTATATTAAGACAAATAACTTTTAATGAAGCAATGTCAACATAGAGGTGTGCAATTTTTTTCCTCAACCTCATTTAGCAAAACTATGAACTTATAAACACAGCTAATATAAGTGTATATATATATATTTCACAACCACTAAATATCATGAATGATACACAGCCCCGTTGATTACTAACCTTCATAGCAAGCCAATCTTTGTCCAATCTCAGCTGAAATCGATACTTCGCCGGGCCTGCCGAAATTAATTAAACAAAACAGAAATCAAAAGAGGCAATCGAAATTCTGAAATTAAACCCCAACATTGTCCAATAATCTATAATAAGTCGTGTTAAACTAACGTTGTGCAATAATATACCTCCAACTGTAAAAGGAAACAAAATAGTCAATGATCTGATTATGATCTAATTAGGAGTAGTTGTAGGATCGAATTGTAATCAGCATAAATAGGTTCTGTTTACCAGAATAGCTTCTCTGTTTTCCTAGAATAGCTTTCTTTTACTTGTATAAAACACAAGCCTCTGTATACTGTTTCACTCACTCAATACAAACCCTATTCTTCATATATTTTCACACCAACAAAGTCCAAGATTCAGCTGCCAAGATAGATGACATGGTTCACAAGCTTTTTAGCAGCAGTAGCAAGGTCTTTGAGATCAAAGCTTATCAATTCACTCGCATCTCAATCAGCCATTCATTTTCAAGGAGCTCTGTTTTTCCATCCTTAATTGGTCTCATTTTGAGTTGCGAAAAAAAAAAAGGCAAGGTAATGCAAAAACAAAACAAAACAAAATATTATCCAAACTTAGTTAAAGAAACCATGAGCAAGAGTATGTAGATAGAAACTAATAGGACAATGAAAGATCCAAAACTAGTTAAAGAAACTGTAATTAAAAGATACAACCCAACTTCTTACAACGAAAGATAAGCACAGAACTGCAACATTAAAATAAAATTTGAGACTTCTCTTACATGCATATGTAGGATATATGTGTGTGTGTGTGTGTGTGGAGAAGATCGATGATTAGGACATTGGGTTTGAGATACAGCGAGAGGCAAGAGAGGTAACCAAAAGCATCCAATTAGAACATCACCAAGCACAACAGCATAAGAGCAACATAAGACATAACAAAACCAGTAATGCAGGAAATGCACAGCCATAACCGAAACCACTAATGAATGAGGAACGTGCATTTAAACTGCAAAATCAATTCTGTCGGTGTTAAGTACTGAAAAATGTTATTAAAGATATTCTAAGCATTGGAATTGTCATGCCTGTGATTAAGTCAGTAGAAGATGCACCATCATAGATTTTCTAAAGGAATTAGAAGGAAACAAATCCAAATGCTGGCAGGCAAGTCGGAGAAATCCAAATGGCTAATTAAGTTGGGTTCATAAACAAAGATCTCCTCTTTGGCCTCCCCTGCCCTTTATCTTGTATATGACCACCCTTTGTCCTCCTTCACTTTCATGTTCCTCCTTTTTGATCCTTCAGAAATACAACTTTGGCACTGGAAGCCATCATGTTTTTCTTTATCTTCCTTATAGCAGTAGACTGCTGAGGTGAATGAAAAACTGTCATTTGCTTAAAACATGGAGCATGCTCAAGGACATAATTTGCAAATTGAATTTCATTAGATCCATTTTACAGCTCTATGGTTACCTCAAGTTGATGAATAAATGAAATGTTTTAAAATCTCCAATATTCCATATTAAACCCAGAACACTGCAGAAAAAGGCAACAATCAACAAACAGATCAATTGAAATTTCAGCACAAAAAAGAAGATCAAAAATTAATAATTTTCTAAATATAGAGGAAGGAAAACTACATTTGATAACCATGAAATAGAGGAGGAGAGAAATACACACAACTTTTACTTACATCGTATAGAATATTTTGTAAGAAAGAAAAACAGGTGTGTTAGTTATATGCTATGTTGCACGGATACGGATACGAATACGGCGATACGATACGATACGTTGATATGGCAAATCTCCAAAAAATAAGATACGGGTACGGCACTGATACGACGATTAAAATAATATTTTTTATATAAAAAAAAATTGAAAATTGAAAATTCATCCATTTATCATTAGGCTGTACAGCTTCATTCAAAATTGATATTTCTTTTTCTGATTCTTTATATTTTTTTAGGCTGTACGGCTTTTTGTCACCCAAACATATCATTACCCAAAACCCATTAATACTATTTTAATGGATGGCAGAGCATTTCCTAATTCCTACCATCAGTCAACAGCCAAGATTGGACCTGTCCTCTTGTGTAGACGAGAAGCTCAAAGCCCAGCTCTCCTATCCGATAAAACCAAAGAGCCCCAAACGGTCTCACAGGTTCTCACAAAGTCTCTCTCTCTGAGCCATAGCCAGAACCACAGAGCAAAAACCATGACTTCGTCTACATTTGTGACTCTCTCATTCTCTTCCTTCTTCCTTCTTCCTTCTTCCTTCTTCGTCCTTCCTTCTTCTTCTTCTTCTGTTTGGTTAGCGTCTAAATGATACCCAAGGCCTATCCCTGAAACAAAGATTAAAAGGAAAGAAAGAGAGGCATGCATTTTTCTCAATACACCATACTACAGGATAAATTCATAGCTTGACCTAAACAGAAAATGAAAACCATTTCATTAAGGGATATCTGGCCTTACTTACAGAGAAGTTACATACTGGCCAAGAACTGCCTCTCAATGTGCTCAATTCCAACCACACAGTAATATTTGATATTGTACTGCAAAACCATACATTACTATATCATAATTTGGGTCAGCTAATTAGAAAAAACCATACAAATTCTATAACCTATGCAATTGAACAATAGTTTAATCATGATGGTTCACAAATGCTAGCTGATATTACTAGCTACATCTACACAACTACAGTCAACCGACTCTACACCAAGTTGGTAAACCATAATATGAACCAAACATATTATAAATTTAGGAACAGGAAAGAATATCACTCATCCATCTTGATATTGAAAATTCTTCTCTTGAGGGGCCATGGCAGCAAAGCATGTCATTCTTTCTCATTTCTACCTGCCAGAAAGGAGCGAGATGAATGTTTTCATACCCATTTTAATTATCTTCTACACAAGATAAAAGGAGAAAGAAGAAAACCAAATTAAATATAGCAGGCCTCTGGACACGTTTCAGGGGAATCTTATTCAAATTAACTAAGCTCATTCTTGATTCTCCTATGAATAAATCATTACTTCATCACTCAATATAAGCTTCGCCATATAAATACATACATAGGCTTCAGAAAGAACCATACATTTAGCTCCCTATTTCAGTACAAAGGGAATCTAGAACTAAGCAAAGCTTTGACAGTCAAGCAACCAACAAGGGGTAGGCTGGGGTGACAGGCTGAATTTGCAGAACCATTGGCAAAGCAAAAATTGAAGGAACAGATAATTTGAGCACACACATAAAGCAAGATATAAATATGACATAGAAATCGCAAAAGTAATTTTGGGTTGAATGCTGTTACTTATTTGTTACTTAAATAACCAATGAAAACAAAGAACAATGACAAACTCGTGCAGGGGATCAAAAACATGCACCTCTCTCTCTCTCTCTCTCTCTCTCTCTCTCTCTCTCTCTATATATATATATGTACATATGCGCAGGCACACACACACACACACACACATCTCAACAAACTTTTATTCCTCTCTTTTTTTCTTTCCCTTTTTATAGGATATGATTCCTCTTTGGAAAATCATGCAATTCATAGAAAATTGCAGCACTAAGGAATAATTTTTACTAGCATACAGGGCTAGGAGAGAGCAAACGAAATAACCAAAAATTATGAGAACCAGAGAAACCCATACTAGAAGCCGAAATACCCAATTAGGAAAACAAACCAAATGCAGAAAACAAATATAAATCTGTTTTAGATTCATGTTTTCAGACTCAAAACTTTTAACCATAACTGGATTCATCAGGAACACCCATTCCTAATCCATAAACTCGCCACTTCACGTATTTCTTGCTCAAACAATTTGGAAGCAGCATTGGTAATGAAGCCCTCTATCACTTTCAAGCTGAGTTCATTTACTTTTTTCAGTGACATCTCCAAGTAGTTTCTAGCATGGTAACAAAGAAGAATCAAAGTCCACAGAAAACAATCAAGCATGATAACAAAGATAATGCAGGAACACACAAGCAGAGAAAAGGCATGATTTTAGCATGGTTCTGTCTTCAACCCAAACTCAGCTGATATGAGGTAGATAGATCATGGATAATTTTGAACATAGATTTTTTTAATTCTATTTCCTTTTATACAATAAGGAAAAAAAGGAATCAAGATGGACCATGGATAGCTTAAAAACTGCAGGTCCTTTTGTGTGTTCTTTAAACCCCAACACCCCACCAAAAAAAAAAGAAAAAGAAATAATCTAATAGATAATCAAATCATATGAAAAATCAGATGCCATGGGAAATATATATAAACATATGGTAATCAACTATATTAAGACAAACAACTTTTAACGAAGCAATCTCAACATTGAGGTGTGCAATTTTTTTTCTCAACCACATTTAGCAAAACTATGAACTGAAAAATACAGCTATATATATATTTCACAACCACTAAACATCATTAATGATACACAGCCCCATTGATTACTAACCTTCATAGCAAGCCAATCTTTCTCCAATCTCAGCTGAAATCGGTACTTTGCAGGGCCTGCCGAAATTAATTAAACAAAACAAAAATCAAAAGAGGCAATCGAAATTCTGAAATTAAACCCCTAGTAAATGTATACCTTAACACAAAGACAACGACAGAGGGATCTGCCAAGTCTGGGCTTCCGTTTTTTGTGGTTATTGGAGGCTGAGGATGATGCACCATCATAGATTAATAATTTTCAGATCAACTGAAATTTCAGCACAAAAAAACAGATCAAAAATTAATAATTTTCCAAATATAAAAAAGGAAGGAAAACTACATTTGATGAACCATGAAACAGAGGAGGAGAGAAATACACACAACTTTTACTTACCTCATAAAGAATATTTTGGGCAAAAGATGAAAAACATAACACAGGATAAGAAGCTCATAGCCTAGAAGGACCTAAACAGAAAATGAAAACCAATTCTAGGGCAAAAGATAGATAATAAGTAATTACAAGACATAGAACAAACAACCCACCCATAATTTGTAATAATAATAAACAGAAATATGGGGCATAGAGACTATTATTATACATAATACAGCAAGAAATGCTCACCTTTGATTCATGGATCAAAGCTCCTTTTCCATTTTAAAGGGCAAATAAGGATGCCCAGTAAGTATAACAAAATAAAAAATATATATTTAAATAGATATTCCAATATTTCTCTTCTATGACATATATAATATATGAAAAATAAATAAAAACAAAATCTTGAAAAGCAATGAATAAACAAAACACTAAAATAATTAATAAAAAATTAAAAAGCAAAATCTTATTAAAACATGAAGAAGAAGAAAAAATAAGGTAAAAACAAACCTTTTCCCCCTCTGGCTTCTG
This sequence comes from Prunus dulcis, assembly GCF_902201215.1. Classification (NCBI taxonomy): domain Eukaryota; kingdom Viridiplantae; phylum Streptophyta; class Magnoliopsida; order Rosales; family Rosaceae; genus Prunus; species Prunus dulcis. Next base: position 6,511,986 of record NC_047651.1, read on the forward strand.
GTCCAGAACAAAGTCCAGCAAAAGTCTAATTTTCATCAATAATAAACTCCCAAGCTGTTTGCATAGACTTTCAGAAGTTCTTTGACCGCTGCCTTTGTCTGATCTTCGGAAATGCTGAAAGGCTTCATTGCCCTATCAGGCATCAGCCATTCAAGAATTTTTTGGCGGCATCACTAAACCAGTCACAGTGAAAACGGCATTACTAAAAAAAGAACAAGGCAAATGCCAACAAATGAAGATGAAGCAGCTCTGGCCTTTGGTTATGTCACCAAAACAGAAAAATAAGAGAAAAGCTAGAAGAAGAAGAAAGCTTTTACAAAGTAATATCCAGATTAATGGTTTTTACCTATCTCTTTTTTCTGGGTATTTAATTTTCAACCGACTCAGAGCACTGAGCACCTCTTTTAATTTCTCAGACTCTCTGTCTAACCTCTGGTTGCTTTGGGAAAATGGGAAAATGCTTAAGGAGAAGAATAAGAAGATGGAGAGCTCTTTCTGCAGATAGGGGAAAAAAAACAAAAAAACAAATCCCAGATAGGTAAATTGATAAACAGAGAGAGAGAGAGAGAGAGAGAGAGAGGTGGTTTATTGGATTTGGTGGGAGCACTTTCTATGCTCCACCACCGCCGCCAGTAATGTACAGTTAATCATTGCGGTTTTTTTTATTAAAAAATAAAATAAAATCTGTACAGTTGTGCATCTAGCGGGTAGATTAATCTGACGACTGGGAAACATTGCCCTAGGATTTCTTCCCTTTTTCAGATGAATGAGTGTCCTAGGATTTCAAGTAGGGCTGACAATGGGTCGTGCTGTGTTAAGATTATATACGTGTCATGAATGCTTGATTTAAATCCAACCCGTTTAATAAATGTGCATGCACGAGTTGACTCGTTAAGTTCTCGTGCGGGTTTCGGGTCGTGTCGGGTTGACCCGCTAAGTGGTATCAACTAAAAGACATTATAAAAAATTAGAAAGATGAAGAATAAACAAATAAACGGGTTAGTGGGTTGGCGGGTTACACGGGTATTTTAGCGGGTTGGCGGGTTACATGGGTATTTTAGTGGGTTGGCAGGTTACATATGTATTTTAGCGGTTGACTCGCCATGACCCATTTAGTTAAATGGGTTACATAGGTATTTTAGCAGGTTTGCAGGTTGACCCAAAACTCACCAGTTTATTAAACAGGTCATAGCAGGTTGACCTGAAAATGACCCAAATTTTAATCATGCGGGTTGAACCCGCTAAATTCTCTTGCGGGTTTCGAATCGTATAACGAGTCATGCCCGAAATTATCATCTCTAATTTCAAGAACAATCCGGATGTCCAGATTTTGGAGGGAGATTCGTGGAAGCATAAAGTTTCACAGAACAAATTGCTCACACTTTATGTGAGTGTCATGTCAGAAAGGGGATAGAAGTTACATGAAAAGTGGGGCAAGTTGGATAAAAATAAAACTGGAATTGAAAGAAATCCTAATAATGTTATTCATTTTGAAGTCAATTATTACAATTTGTATATTGTATAAAGAGCATGTAAGCAAATAAAATTTGTCAAAATGAAGTTTGTTGATCTAAGTGGCAATTTGAAAAGTCTTATTTGCTATTTGAATAATTTTTGCTCCGACAGACTCTTCAATTCAATTGATGTAATATCATGGAAAAGAATAAAAAATATGAAAACATGTGAAAAATGTCTATGTATTTATTATATGAAAAATAAAAAATGCATGTTTTTAACATTTTTAAGGTAGATTTTGTTTTTCCAAAGTAAAATTAAACGTTTGAAGAGCCAGAGTCAACTTACTAGTCTTGAAGAAAGAGAAAGTGGTTGCAGCTTTAATGACTGAGGTTGAAGAAGCTGTTGGAGATGCTCTAAGGTTTTGATTAAAAAATGGTAATATACATTGTTGGTTATTGTATTTTGCCTCGATTTTGTTTTTTATTACTGCATTTTATTTTTCTCTAGGCTAGACTGGCGATTTGTTCCTTGAACTTGTACCTAATTTTCAATTGACCCCTATCTTTTAAAAATAAAAATAAAAACTAAGGATATTAAATGTTCCCCTGTTGTCTAAAAAACAACATGTGTTTCTTTTCTTCTTCTTTTTCCCTTAACGCTTTTAACCAAACCTTTTGGCTGGTTTTAACTAAAGCCTCCCCAACCTAACACTACAAAGCCACTGCATGCGCAATCACCCATTGCCACCCCCTGTTCCAAATCCACCCTCATCACCAACCTCTCCACTGAGCTAGTTTCAGTATCATATTCAAACAATTCTTCATTTTCGAGTTGAGCTAGTTCGTCATCATTATCTTGCTCAAAATCAAAAGATTCTTCCATAGGTTCCTTAGGTTGTTCAATGCCAGTGCGAGGAGGAAGTGGAGCTGTGATCACCGAAAAAGCTTCACGTCGAGGGGGCCTATTGGTGGATTTGACCGCCGAAGCATAACAACTTCGGGAGCCAAGTTGGTCACCTCGCACAGTGCCCGTGCCCTGAAGAGTAGGGAATTTCAGCATCAGCATGTGTGTGGATATGAAGACCTTCATTTATGCCAAGGATGATGTTGTAGTCTGTGGGACAATCGATGATTAGGAAGTGAGTGGTAACCGTGACCCGTTGGGGTGCTGAACCAATTGAGGTAGGGAGGTGAATGCTTCCAATGAGTTGGACAACATCACCAGAAAAGCTTACAAAAGGCGTGATGCTTCGATCAAGCAGGTGGTTAGGGACCTAAAGTTAGTTGAAGGCTTTTGCAAACATGACACTGACTGAGCTACCGGTGTCGACCAAGATACGCCCAACATTGAAGTTGGAGATGTCTGCCTAAATGATCAGCAGGTCATCATGGGGAAAGATGACGCCACGCTCCTCTTCACTGAAAGTAATAGGGGCCCAGCCTGTTCTGGGCATGTTCGGCATGCGCCCATGCTCGGTGCTGAAGACTTGGTATGCATAGAAAGATTAGACATAATGCTTGATGGAGTTTGTTGGACGTTCC
>NC_047651.1:6515084-6543110 GCF_902201215.1 Prunus dulcis
ATCTTGCATATCATCTCTAGACACAGATTCTTCCTTAACTACATGAACTCTAGCAAGGCTAGAGTTATGAACAGAACCAACAAGGGCAAAATTATTTGCCTCTTCATAAGATGAAGTGATATAGTTATTGGAATCATCACTACCATTATCACTCCATTGTGCACTAATTGACTCTTCTCTCCCATTAAACTTTATCTTGTGGTTATTTGCACATTCCACATCAATGTGACCAGCACCACCACATAGATAGCACTTTACAAGACCTTTCAAACTTTTGTCATCCCTAAAGCCATAAGAGTCCAAAACATTCATCTCCTTAAAAACATTGTCTTGAGACACACATGTAGACGAACTAGGAAGATTCTGACAATTCCTAGTGACTTTGGTTTTATCTTTGACAACCCTTCTATAATTCTTAACAAACAAGGCAAGCTCATCATGAATGCAAGGAGCAATTTGATCCATTTTTATGTTTGCACACCTAATACCAACTAGCACCCAAAGGATCTCTCTATTTATGTTTAGAGCTGGTGCTCTGATACCAATTGAAATTGGTACTTAGGTGACGAGGGGTAAATTTAAAAGATATTCAATCAAGAACGCAACAACCTTCACACACTCTAGACCTTGACCAAATACTCTTATGACTAGTCAACTGTTAGATATGAATTATACCAACAATAACATACACAGAGCATACCAAGATGTACCTGCAGGCCTAGAGAATTACTAGTGACAACCTAGGCACTCAGAAGGACCCATCAATCTAGGCATCCCCTATGCTAGCAACAACTATGGTGAAAGTGTGTGAAATCATCATAATCAAGTAAACACCAAACAACATATAATAATGACTAGTCAACTATAAGGATACAAACCCAGAATTTATACAATGACTAGTCAACTACAATTCATACGATGACTAGTCAACCACCAAGAACACAAACCCAGAAATTCATACGATGACTAGTCAACCACCAAGAACACAAACCCAGAAATTCATACGATGACTAGTCAACCACCAATTACAGAGATGCAATCAGAAATTGTTCACCCAGAAACCCACCATTGGGAAAAACTGGGGGTCATCAACCGACCAGGCAATCCACTAAGTAGAAAAAGATTCTTACAAAGGAACACAAGCAAGCTCAAGAAAAACCTATATCTATTTAGGAAGATGAGCTATACCTCCTTTGTGCAATCTTCTTCTCCAACTTAGCAAAGCTTGAAGCTCAGTTCTTCATGGCAATGGCAGCTCCTTCTCCAGCTCTTTCATCCCATGGCACTAGCTTGCAAGCTCTAACTCATACAAAAATGAAATTTGGATTCATGGAGAAAATGACCAATTTCTTCAAGAAACCATACTCTTGAAGAAATCAATCTTGAATCTGACCTAGATGTATATGATAGAGTGTTTGATCTAGCAAGATGAAGTTTTCATATTTCAAATGCAGTTTTCAAAAAGAAACAATTTGGAAAACTCAAAGATGAAAAATATGAAGGTTACTCTTGAGGAAGAAGAAGCAAAAGTTTGCTATGAAACTTTCCAAAACTTCTCCCCCAAAAGTGACGGCTGCCCAAAGAAGAATTCTTTGGTATTTACACACAAAAGTTCCCTAGGTCAGAATCCCATGTGGCAGCAGAGAGAGAGAAAAAGGAATAGGACAAAAAAGTTGGTTATCAAGCTGGAGAGCAAGGATGACTAGTCATCCAAGAAACAGATGACTAGTCATCATTTTATGAAAATAGTATAATGCAATGTTATGCAATGCACAATTTACCTTTGCCAATTTGCATGAACCTCCATATGATAGTTGTTAGTTAAGAACACCTAGAGAAGCTATTCTCAATCTAAACTTGAGCTTGATAAATAACAATAGAAATCCTATTACAAAGTTGTCAAGGGAAGCCAAAAGAAAAACCCAAAATGCATACATTAACAGAGATGAAGAAGATAAATGAATTTCAAATGATTCCTTGCATGTAGTCACTTCAAATCTATTTCAAACACACTACATCTAGTTGTTCCAATATATTCAGTATCTATATTAGATGTAGTTATTCTCAAATCCACATCTCTCCATGATCCATCCAAACGGAAACTTACTTTAGCGAACTATACAATCAAACTCGGGGGAGAATAACAGTCGGCTGAATAGACTATGTACCTAAATATGGTGTTCTTTATGTGCTTGCATGTTTAAATTTTATTCCTTAAATGTGTCCAATTTTTTTAAATGGTAGGTCTGAAGCTACATTTATCAACCACATCGTTGAAGAGATCTTAATCGTAGTACTGAACCGCACATTTTGGAATGTGGCCAAGTACCCAGTTGGAATTCAGTCTCATGTACAAGTTGTGGAAATGCTTTTGGATGTTGGTGGGAATGGTCGTTTCATGGTTGGGATATGGGGGGCATCTGGAATAGGCAAGACAACAATTGCAAAAGCTATAGGGAATGAAATTGCCCATAAGTTTGAAGGAAGTTGTTTCTTGCCAAATGTTAGAGAAAATTCAATGCCACAATATGGAGGCTTAATCCAACTACAGGAGACTCTCCTTCAAGAGATTCTTGGTGGTAAAAAGTTGAAAATTGCCAGTACTGATAAAGGTATCTCTATTATACATAAACTATTGAGGCTTAAAAAGATTCTCTTAATTCTTGATGATGTGAATCAGTTGGAGCAATTAGACAACTTGGCTGGAGTTGGTTGGTTTGGTGAGGGTAGTAGAGTCATCATAACTACACAAGATAGTGGATTGCTAAAATGTCATGGAATTGAGTTGATATACGAGGTCCAAAAGTTATTTGACTACCAAGCTCTTGAACTTTTCAGTTTGAATGCCTTCGGAATAAATGAACCTCCAAATGATTATTTGGAACTCGCACAACGAGCAATAGACTATGCTCAAGGCCTTCCACTAGCTATAACACTTTTAGGTTCCCATCTTTGTAATAAAGGTATACATCGTTGGCAAACTATATTAGATGGTTACGAAGGAGAACCTTATTTAGGTATTCAGAAAATACTTCGAAAAAGTTATGATGCATTGGAAAATTCAATGCAACAAGTTTTTCTTGACATTGCATGCTTCTTCAAAGGTGAAGATAAGGACTATGTGATACAAGTACTAAGAAGTTGTAAGCAGAAGGTCTCCCAAGATTGTATAGAAGTACTCGTTGAGAAGGCTATCATAACTATTGAATGTAATAGGATTTGGATGCATGACTTGCTAGAAAAAATGGGAAAGGATATAGTTCACGAAGAGTGCCCCATTGAGCTTGGCAAGCGTAGTAGATTATGGTTTCATGAGGATGTCTACCATGTTTGTTGGAATAAAAAAAATCACAAAAATCACAAAATATTGGAACGTGGGATTGGATATGACAGGACCCGACCCGATTTCCGCTTTGGAATCCGAGCCGAATCCTGTGCGTGTCCGACACCTGGCGAATGCCGGGCACGAATGACCTTTTTACCCTTTTCTTTTACAATTTCTTTTAAAAAATTTCTTCCGACTTCTGCCGAAAATTCAGCAGAGCCTCCCCTGTATTTTGACCAAACCCAAAATCTTCCACCTGTCAAACAGTCTCAAAAATCCTACCAACGGCCAGGCTAATTCAACAAACAGATCTTAACTCCAGTTTCTCAAGTTCAACAAGATATCAGAGGATGTTTATACAAATTTACAGAACTAAGAAAAGTTAAAACGAGGTCCTACGCTTCGGTGGTGGGACAAGAGCTAAGATGATGGCCCGGGTGGTTTCCTTCCTTCTTCTACGGCCTGGGGGCGAAAAACAAGTTTAAAATTGTGAGTGGACAAAAATAATGTTCGTAAAAACATTTGAGAACATAATAACCCCCGTTTGAAAACATAGGGATATAAAAGCTACTATTTGATCAAAATCAAACCCGAGACACTCAACTAAATATAGATAAACATGGTTATATAAATATTCACATACTAAACAAGGATATATCAGTATAACACATGTTGAGTATCGAATCTACTGATAAAAATGAGTGAAACAATAATTGTATTAAAAGTTTTAAAAAGAATCCTTTAAAACTGCCACCTAATTGTACCCCTGTAATAACCGTCAATCCCTGGCAGGTCTCGGGCGTCACACAGGCTACCCGAGCCGCAAACTGGCGAAATCAGGGGACTATGATCAGCCTGGTCCGCCGGCAGGTCCTCGATGACACTAAGTCAATTCGAGTCGCTCAGGCAGGATATAGGGGACCGTAGTCCGCCTGATCCGCAATCCTGGCAGGTCGCGGGGACACAGAGTCGGCCGAGCCGCAATCCTGGCAGGTCTCGGGACACCAAGTCTGCCGAGCCGCAAATCCTGGCACTCACGGTTCGAGCGTCCCCGAAACTCGTGAGGCAAGTCAAGTGCACTGACTAACTAAAATCGGACCGGATGTCCGTCGACATCGGTCCAACTCTGGGTAATCACCAAATAGAGAGTGGGTACATGGTGGTCTAAAATAACTATCTCTGATATAATCTGATATCCTCTGAACTCTGGTAATTCTGATCTAAACTACTATTTTTGGGTCAAAAACCTCAAATCTGCTGCTTGGCTAATTTTTTATAAAAATAAAGGTATTTTCACGATAAAATTCATGCTATAACACTTATTCAAGATCAACTATAAAATATAATCATAAAATCTTTTTAAGAAAGAAAAGTCCACTCACTGCTGGTCTGAGCTAGCTGGACCCTTCGAAGGTTCCTCCTGTGGATTAGTTGGACTCCTGGTGCCTGATTATCCAAGAATAATAAATTAATAAACTGGTGGATAAAAAGAATTTAAATTAAACACCCTGCCCCCCGGCTCCTAGAAATACGTGCTTTTCAATTCAAGTTACTCCTATGCCCACATTAGCCTTTTTAGACACTTGGACCAGTTTTGGGAGGTCCGATACTCGGCTAAGCGATAAACTACCAGATCGGCCGACCTGGGACCCATGGGGTCCACGATCTCCGATGGCCAATCTGGGCTTCCCCGAAGGTTTCTCACAGAGGAGGAACCATGTTCTGCGAATTTGGTCCCAATCGGACGGTCGGATTCGCCAAAATCGCGTTATCGCTTAAAATCTAAACCCTACCCCCAGGGTTCGCGATTTCGGAGTATCCGGGACTCCGATTCGCAATCCGTCGAATCCGACGTGATCCTGAAATCACGTAGACCGACATATCCAAAATTCAATGCAATCCAACGTTTTAACGACACTGCACCCACGGATCGCGCGATATGGAAAATCCGTTCGGGGCTCAAACGGACTCCGAATCGAGATCCGCTAAATCCTACGCGCTCGTGACAGCACGAGGACCTCAAAACTTCCCAGAAATATGCCACCACCCTCGCCCACGCCGCCACACGCGCGGGCAGACCCGGTGTCCAAAGCGATTACGGTCCGTCGAAAAATCTTAGAATCGAGACTCTAAACTTCTATCCTAGGTAAAACACCCCATTTGGAGTCACTTTTGTTCTTGGACAACCCCCAAAAAGTGGCCGAAAATGGCGGATTACGGCGGCCGAAGTTCGGCCGATTTTCAAATCGAAAATTGAGCAACCTAGAGGTAAAATCGATCTAAACCCAACCAACCATCAGTTAGAGCACGTAAAATAGGTGGAAAACCATACCTCACTCGAAAGATTTGGTGGCGAAATGAGGGAGAACGAATGAGTGGAAGTTTGGGTGAAAACCGGCGAAAAACCTCAAGTTTTCGGCCGATTCCCGGCGAGCTGAGGTCGGCGACAGGTAGGGGAAGGACGGCGGCGGCGAGGCGCGTCGGTTGGTACCAGCGGCGAAGGTTGCAGTGACCTGTGGCGGCGACGGGCTGATCTGAAACGGGGGAGGGGCTGCGGGTCGTACGCGGGGAGTAGAGAGAGACAGAGAGAGGAGAGAGAACTGAGGAGAGAGAAGGGAGAGCGAGAGAGAGATAAAAATCTGACTTTTTCAAATTACCGTTTTGCCCTTCGCGGTATTTTGATCATATTTTCTTCGTTAGAACTCCGATTCGGGTCTACTCCGTGTCTACGGACTCGTTTCGCCGTGCTCTACGTAACGGCGCAAAGCGAAATTCTCAAATTCTTTTTCGATCAAAAAGTCAAATTTTCCACCTTTAAAATATGCGAGGGCAAAATCGTCTTTTGGCTTGTCACGCCCCGGACCGGCTCTACCGTAGCACGATATTGTCCGCTTTGGGCCTAGGCCCGCACGGTTTTGTTTTTGGGAGCTCACGGAACAACTTCCCAGGGTGGTCACCCATCCTGGGATTGCTCCAGCCTCCAACTCGCTTAACTTCGGAGTTCTTACAACTCCGAAGCCAGTGAACTCCCAAAAGGCCTCGCGCTAGTAGATGCGAGTGTGTGCACATATAAGGCACATCGCCCCCCCCCCCCCGGTTGGTTATCGATGGGATCTCACATGGCTAGAATAAAGAAATCTTAATTTTTAGATATTTTGGTTTGGGTTCTTACAGGATAGGTGGGGGGAAGTTTGGAAAAAGGTGGGGGTCTAAACCAATGAAAACGTTTGAGAGAGTTTAGTGCTCCTATTTTTGGGGGAGCTGATTATTCAGTTTTTAGTATAAATATTCTGCACTAAAGAGAAAAAGAAAAAAAAAAAAAAAAAGAGGATAGAGAGGGAGGAGAACACGACAGAAGAAGAAAACTGTTGCAGAAGGAAAATTGCAGGAGCACAAATACAAGAGGAGACATTTTCACAGGTATATGGATCCTGTCAATTAATTCTTGTTGGGTGGCAACCCTCAAATTATTTTCTTGGATGATGAATCCATATTGGGTGGCAACCCTCAAATAAAACTCTTGGATGATAAATCCATAATGGGTGGCTATCCTTAAATCATGAACAACAAATCCATGAGAGAATTCCTTTTTAACAAAGCTCTGCCGAGCAAAAGGAAATCCTTTGAAATGGAAATGGTGTTTGGAGGGTTAATTCAAAAAAATGTACAGAAAAAAAAGAGCGTGAATTACCTCCTGGGATCTCTCACCACTCCTCTCCATCTCTGCTTAAGAAGGCCTTTATTTTTCTCTCTGAGCAAACTACATCAAGAAAAAAAAAGAAGCAAAGGATGTTAGTCATGAAGAAAAGAATAGGCAGAGAAAAAAATGGAGATCTGTAAAAAAAAAAGGGGAAAAGCAAATAGAGGCCATGTTTTTCTGTCACAACCTCTCTCCCTCTCTCTCTCTCTCTCTCTTAGATGATCCTCTTGTTGGGCACACATCACAACAGACAAAAAAATTAAAGCAGGAAAATAGCCACTAAAAAAAAAGGGGAAAGAAAGTGGCTAAGCGCCACTTCGTGGGTGTTGTTGGGTTAAAGGGAGAGAATGGTGCCAGCCAAAAGAAAACATGGGTATAAAAAAAATAAAAAAAAGAAGCAGAACTTGGGAAGGGCCACGTTGCAAATGAAATGGCTCACTATGCCGTTGATTGTTGGGATGCTGAGATTGAAAGTTCCTATGGCTGGATTGAGTGTGTTGGTATAGCTGATAGATCAGCATATGACTTGCGTGCTCATTCCGAGAAAAGTGGCGAAGCACTTGTGGCTCATAATAAAATTTCCAGAACCAAGAGAAGTAGAGGTATTGGTTATATCTCCAGTAAAGAAAGAGATCGGCCTTGCTTTCAAAGGGAGTCAAAAGAATGTAGTTGAAGCTTTGGAGTCCATGAAAGAAAAAGAAGCTTTCGCATTGAAAGCTGATTTATAGTTGAAAGGGGAGGTGGATTTTTATGTCTGCACTATGGGGAAAACCGTATCTATCAAGAAGAACATGGTGAAAATTTCAAAGGAAAAAAAAAACCAAAAAAAGTCTGAAACCTCTTTGGTGTTGCGGCAGTTTTTCTTCTGGCTTTCTCTTTTTGTTTGCGAAGGCTGTGTACAGATTGTGACTTCGTGTACCTTTTTTAAAGACTGAACAGTAACAGTGTTTGCTCTTAATTCGGACTGATCACAAGTATTCCAGATAAAAATGGGATTGCAAGTTCTAATTTTACTTGGAAACAAACTCTGCAAATAGTTGGATAGCTAATCGCCTGCTGAACCAAATTATCCATTGACTCTCAGAAGCCCATATAATTAATGGGTAACCCAAATAATTACCCATTAAATTTCCAAAGGCCCAAATTCCCTATCATATGGTTAATAGATTAGTTAAAAAAATCCTGGTAGCCATATTTGGTCCAAGCGCAAATGTCAACTTTAGAAAATTAGTGGGTTAATCAAAATTGCTCATTAATTTTCTGGAGCATTGACAAAAAGAAAAAGTGGTACAAAACCATCCAAATTTTCCATGGGTCATCTACCCATGAAAATGCCAATGAGATTAAATTCAAATATCTCAAACACAAATTCTCAATTAATGGGCCACACTTACCCATTAATTTCAAAATTTTCCCATAGGTCACCTACCTATGAAAATCCCCAAATTATCTCAAAGATACAAATTCTAAATTATTGGGTCATCTACCTATGAAAATCTTCAAATCGTCTCAAAGACACCAACTCTAAATTATTGGGCCACACTTACCCATTAATTTCTAAATTTTTCAAACTACGTTGGTTTGATCCCTTTAAAAGGGTACGTAGGCAATCTAGAGATTCAATCTAGATGCAACCATCCCAAACATATTTCCATATCGAATCCCTGGTTTATTCAGCTAAATTCACTTAAACTCCTCAATCAAACCCATTCAAATTCTTCGTTTTGTGATGAGTCATTTATTCATCATGAATCATTTATTCATCATGAATCTTTGAACTACGAGTGGCTTGATTCCCACAAAGGATACGTAGGCATCCTGAGGTTGGACTTGGGAGCAGCTGCAAAATCAAACACACACGTTCTGTTTCTTTATGATGGAATCCAAGGGTTTTCCCTTGAAGCAAGGGATTGTAATTAAGAGACTTGTGTCTCGAATGGGTCGAACCTAAAATAATAAAACCCATTATTTAATTAGTGGTGGTGAAATTATATTAGGAAGATCACCATTTTCCTTCAACAATGTTCTAACAGGAAATACAGTAAGTATAATATACGTTCTTACATTCCATTTGAAAAGAACCAGTACCTTATGTAACCTAGAAATTTCTTTACAAAATGTACTTGTATTTTGGTTTGAAAAGTCTTAACACTAATTATTTTCCATTTTAGTGCACAGGGAAAATTAAAGGCATCATGATGGAGTTTCCCAAGCCAAATGCGATAACATTGAATGCAACAAGCTTCTCTGGGATGGACAAGCTTGAAATTTTCATAAATCGCAATGCAATTCTATCTGGACACATTAAATATCTACCCAACGACTTGAGGTTCCTTGATTGGGGTCAATGCCAGTTACGTTCATTGCCATCCAAGTTTTATGCAATGCATCTTGCTGTGTTCAATATGCCTTGCGGTAGTATGAGAAAGTTGCAAAAATTTAAGGTAACAATTGAAATTATTCTTATTTATTACTATTTCAAATAGAGTTCTTGTTTTTGGAACAAAAAAATATATTTGAAGTTTTTTTTTTTTTTTAAGGGATTTGATAATTTACCAATTTATGTTTTTGTCTCACAGTATATGCCAAAGCTGAAATCTTTGAATTTGAGTGGCTGTCAATTCTTAAAAAAAATCCCTGACTTATCCGGAATCCCAAATATAAAGTGGCTGAATCTAAGTAATTGTACAAGTTTGGTTGAGGTTGAAGATTCTGTTGGACTCCTTGATAAACTTGTTGAATTGAATCTTGATGGATGCGTTAAGCTTACAAGGTTTGCAACAACACTTAGATTGAAATCCCTGGAAAGGCTTTGTCTACGTAATTGTGGAAGGCTTGAGAGCTTCCCAGAAATAGAGGACAAGTTGGAATCCCTGGTGATTTTGAATATCGGAGAAAGTGGCATAAGAGGATTGCCATCATCAGTTGCATATCTTACTGGGATTACATTTATGAGTGCTGGTTATTGTGACAACCTTACATTTACGTCATTGTGTAGCATATATGGATTGCAACGTCTCACTACATTTGGCGATAAGGTGAACTCTGACCCAAACATCTCATTAGCGCTTCCCAAGCTAGTTTTCTTTAATCTCCAAGGATGCAATTTATCAGAAAGTAACTTCGTCCTGCCTCTCGACTGCTTGTTCACGTTTACATTTCTTGATCTATCGGGAAACAATTTTGTCAGATGTCAGGGATGCATTAGTAAATTTGTCAACTTATGGTTTCTTAGATTAAATGGTNAATTGATTGCACCCATATCACATTTTCAGAAAACCTGAGGGGAACTACGGGTTTAGAATGACTTCGCCTCCGCCTCTTTTCTCGTTCGATCGTCTACGGCCTCCGCTTCCTCTCTCCTTCGTTCTTCTACGCCCCTGCCTCCGCCTCTGCTTTTTCGATTGTCTGCCTTCCTCCTCCTCCTCTGCTTTTTCGATTGTCTACCTTCCTCCTCCTCCTCCTACTTGGCTCTTCTCCTCAGCTATCAGCTATTTCATACCCAGAAGTGTTGGATCCTGAGCAAGCAGTGAAAGGGCTATCTGGTAATCTAATGACTAATACTATTAGTTGGATATGTTGTATGTTTTCTCTTCAAAATTCTAGATTTAGTAGGGTTGGCATACACTATCATGACCTGATATATTTTCAGTCTGTTTTAATTACTGGCTATTAGGGTGTGGTTTGAAACTTTGACTGATGGGGTGGGGGGGCTTGGACGGAGTTTTCTTATTTTTGTGAAATGGGTTTTGGAGGATTAGGGATTTTAGGGGAGTGTGTGAGTTCGCTGTTTTGGTGGAAGATATATGCAGAAGGGTTATGATGATGATGGGGGTGGGTTTTTGTGTTTTGTTAATTCTTTTGTTTGTCGGAAGAAGAATGAGATATTTTTCCAACTCTTATGAGTGAGTTGGGTTCAAAAGCAATTATTGTTGGTTTTATATTTTGATTTATTTGCAACTGTCTTTATAGAATTTAATTTTTAATAGTAATATATGTATTCTTCATGAATGGTTTTGCTCTGTTCAGGTGCGTCTGTCTACATGGGTTTGTGCTTGAAGCATAATGCAAGTTTTGTTAATAAATTCTCTGTTTTATGCTGTGCAGGTGTGAATTGGAATAAATAAAAAAAATTTGCTGGGTTTTTGAGACTTGTGATGTTATTCATCAGTATTCATGCCTGGTTTCTTCTTGCAATAATTTTGTTGATTGTGAGCTTTTCCCTCTAGCGCTTGTTGCTGATACTGATTGTGAAGGTGAATTGGTTGTGCTTTATGATGTTTGAACCTCATTTCTGTTTCTTCTCTTTCATGCCAATAGGTTGTAGGAAACTCCGCTCTCAAACATAGACAATGAACAATTGAGTTGACATGCTGCTGGGAGAATTGTTTGCAATGCAGAGAAGACTTGTCTCTTACTTTTGTGATGATGAACTGGGTGAGATTCTTTAAGAGTGATGTGTCATATTTGAATTTTTGAATATCATATTTTAGTTTTGTTTTTAAGTTTTGAACTTTGTTCTATTTCAGCATCCTATAGACCTGTGTTAACTTATATCTACATGTGATATGGATATAACTTATGCTTTCAAATTAATTTGACTTGTGTTATATCTTGTTTCGTATCTTTGTTTCGAAAATTTCTTTGTAAAGACCAAAAAGAATAGTGTGTTTTTTTTTGGGTGGTATTTTTGTTAATGATAATTATAGTATTGATTACTGGGTAGAGAATGAGCTACATTTTATGCTTCATGAAGTAAAATGGCTGAGCAACTCAAATTTGGTTTACACAACCAAGGCAAAAGGAAAATACTAATTTTGGAGCTTATATATAGTGGTTATATAAGTTGCAGTTTCCGTTACTTGTAAATCATGATTTCCTTAGCGTATTTAATTGCATTGTGTTTCTCGTTTCGGGTAGAACAGAGTTTTCAATGATAGGATTTATTTGGAAAAAAGGAATTCTGGTAGTTATGCTGTGTTCTCTATTTTTGCATGAAAGTTGAAAGTAAGATGTCCCCTTTATATGTGTGACAGCTTCAGGATTATGGCCTTCGTCTACTGAAGGGAAATTGCTATTTGATCCTGTTATATCTTTTATGGGACAAACAAATGAGGGAAGTAGTGTTGATTCATCACAGAAAGCTGAGTCTTCAGAGCATCCGCCAAAGGTTGACAAATCATCAGGGGAATCTGAATCTCCACAAAAACTCTCTACTGTTGAGGCAAAGGAAGGGGTCAAAACAGAAACTTTACAACACTCTTCAACTGAACAGATGGCTGATAAGGAGGAAACTGAAGTTGTCAAGGAAGAAACAGATGATAAGCATGTTGCGACGGTGGAGGAAACAGAGACTGTGGTAGCAGAGCCTGAAAAATCTGAATCTGAATCATCTTCACTGCCAGTTGAGCCCTTTGAACCCACTGTTAAGAATGATGGCCCATCAGAATATGTGGGTTCTCAAGATGACAACAAGATTTCAGTAGTGGGACCCTCAGTAAATCCAGAAACAATGCAGGGTAAGTCAAGAGCTGTTGAGGTAGATCAAGTTGAGGAGGGTCATACTGTTCTTCCGCGTGAGGCACATGATGTTGATGTGGATGAACAAAAGACACAAGTAGAGCAGAAGGATGGACATATGACTCAGGCTGGAGAGATTGTTGAAACAGTTGCTATGGTTGAAGCTGAGTCTCCAACTGATAGCCAGCCTGGAGGTTTTCCTCTTTGCTAATTGAGAATCATGTGCAGTTATGATTTTAGATTTGTAGATAACCTGTTGTTGCTGATATTGCTACACGGGAGGAGAACAGAACAACTTGGAAAATGTGCAAGAAGGGAGAGCTAACTCATACAACGAAGAACAAATTGATGAAGTTAAGATCAAATTAGTAGAATTTGTGAGCTCTCCATTATTTATAATTATAGGTAGGAAGTATGTATGTAATAGAGCAAAGATTGGTTGACTATGTAATAACAATTGAATTGTCAAGTTTTATGAAAGAAATAATTTTTGCTTCTTGGGATAGTATTGTTAGGGTTCGGTGGCGATTTATTTTCCATGTCTAAATTGTAGTCTGTAATGGATGTGTGTGTATTGTATGTAGATTGACTTAATATTGCTGTCCTATTGCATGTGTATTGTACTAATATTGCCTGTGTATTGTATACATATTGTATGCATATTGCCATCGTATTGCATGTATATTGTAATGCTATTGCTATCGTATTGCCATTATATTGCCCTAATATTGCCTCTCTAGTGTATGTATATTGACTACGGCTCATCAATGGGTTTACGGTTTGGGCCATATTGCATTCAAAAATAAGACGAGGAGGAGAAAGAAACAACATGCCTTTCAAAAACAGGCAGTCAGTGCATCATAATTGCATCGTAAGACATTGTAAGAAATTATTTTAAAAAATAATAACAACTAAAAAATAATTTACAAAAAAAGGAAGGTATGAATAAAGAGACAGAGAGCGAATAAGGGGAGAAAGAGGCAGAACGAAGCTAGAGAGAGATAGAGAGAGAGCTGCGCTACAGAAAGAGAGCAAAGAGAGAGAGAGAGAGAGAGAGAGAGAGAGAGAGAGCCAAGAGAGAGAGAGAGAGCCAAGAGAGAGATAGAGAGCTGCGATAGACAGATACCAAAGAGAGAGAGAGAGATGTGCCAGAGAGAGAGAGCCGAGTGAGCTAAGAGAGAACAAAATTTCTGAACATGTGAAAAATCAGCAATAAGTGGACAATAATTATATTTTTATAGGTGATATTGTAATACTATTGCTATCGTATTGTGGTTATATTGCTTTAATATTGCCTCTATAGTGTACATGTATTGGCCTAATATTGCTATTATATCGTATGTCAATGGCCATTTGGTCTAATAACAGAGTCTCCACTTCGTTGAAAAGTAATCCTGAATTCGAATCTCATGGACACGACAATTGTTATCCATCCTTATATTAGCATGAATTGATGTTGACCTTTGAAATGATAGTTGGAGTTGCACATCGATTCATATTCAAAAGGAAAGTAATTCTCTCCCTCAATGAATCTTCGTTCAAAAGAAGGCAGCTATCAAATATTGGGTACAAAAATGCAAGGTCCACAGTAAATTAATTGGACACAAACCACATATTACAAAACTAGGATGATTTTTGGCATGCTTGAAAAGACAAGGGCCAAATACAACATAAAAGAAAATCCATTCAAGCTTCACACTAAACATGGCTCAAGCACTCGACCATGGTTTCAATCCAAAACCTACCCAACAAGGGCATACCACGTGTCCATCATAACATAATAGTGGCATTTACAAAGCATGAACTGCAATATGTTTCTTTTTCTCCTAAACAAAATTGTTACTAAAATGGAACAAAAGATCCCTAACATAGAGCAATACAAGCAAAGATAGTCAATTGTCATACACACAAAATTAGTCCTCATCCATCCCTGCATGCTGATCTCTCTCACTAGGGCCACCTGCTGGTTTTGCCATTATAATCTGCAAGATAGTCAAAGCACTGTCAACAACCTTTTTTTAATGAAGGTATTAAACATTAAATAGGCTGCAATCAGATGGATTCATCATTTCTCACAGATTTTTAGCTAGCCAGAAAACCCCCAACATATAGATTTTCTATTTACTATCCCTCCATCCAGACCATTGGTCAGATGCGGTAATGGTATTTTTCATAGTACCATCTGTCAAAGTATATATGACAGTTACTGACATCATGGATGCACACAAATGTTGTTTATCTAACTCTACTGCAACTAGAGTTGTCACAATCTTCCTCTTTCTCTTTCGATCCATGTCTACCCTGCCATTAACAATATTGGCAAGAACAAAATCATAATCTGTGACTTTCTTTTTTATACTCAAACATAAACTGATTATCAGAAATTGCAGAACATAGAATTATGGTGACAGAGAAGCACCACATACCTGTTGGGTTGTTGTTGCTGCTGCTTAGACCCACTTTCAGCAGCTCCCTTTTGGTTCAATAGCAAGTTTCAATTTCAACTCAACTCTTATGTCAAAATTGCTTGCTACAACCTGCAAGATAAGCATAATCAGCAGGATTAATACAAAGCATTGTTGGCCATGGCATTGAAAGTTCTAATACCAATGATGAGAACAGAGAGAAATTAAAAAAACATTCTTTCTTATACTCAAACAAAAACTGATTATTAGATTATATGCAAATTTAATGTCAATTCTCAAGACCACTTAATGGCATAATTACTCGCTTGAAATAGGAGAGAGAAATACTAGATATGGAATCACCTACTCCGCCAATCAATCTAATTCTTGATCTTCATGAATCGGATCAATTCAAATACCCACGTCTTAATAAATACATAGGATGTACAGAAGACTAGCAATACTAATTTCAATGCCATGGCCTTTTTCCCTATTTCCTTAACAGAGTTAATATGGGTTAATATTACATGCACCCATACATCATCATATTGGATATCATGCTCTGTAACACCAGCTTGCATCATATTCAACACATTCCAATTTGTCCATACATCATTCATGACAAAAACACACTATTCTTTTTGGTCTTTACAAAGAAATTTTCGAAACAAAGGTACGAAACAAGATATAACACAAGTCAAATTAATTTGAAAGCATAAGTTATATCCATATCACATGTAGATATAAGTTAACACAGGTCTATAGGATGCTGAAATAGAACAAAGTTCAAAACTTAAAAACAAAACTAAAATATGATATTCAAAAATTCAAATATGACACATCACTCTTAAAGAATCTCACCCAGTTCATCATCACAAAAGTAAGAGACAAGTCTTCTCTGCATTGCAAACAATTCTCCCAGCAGCATGTCAACTCAATTGTTCATTGTCTATGTTTGAGAGCGGAGTTTCCTACAACCTATTGGCATGAAAGAGAAGAAACAGAAATGAGGTTCAAACATCATAAAGCACAACCAATTCACCTTCACAATCAGTATCAGCAACAAGCGCTAGAGGGAAAAGCTCACAATCAACAAAATTATTGCAAGAAGAAACCAGGCATGAATACTGATGAATAACATCACAAGTCTCAAAAACCCAGCAAATTTTTTTTATTTATTCCAATTCACACCTGCACAGCATAAAACAGAGAATTTATTAACAAAACTTGCATTATGCTTCAAGCACAAACCCATGTAGACAGACGCACCTGAACAGAGCAAAACCATTCATGAAGAATACATATATTACTATTAAAAATTAAATTCTATAAAGACAGTTGCAAATAAATCAAAATATAAAACCAACAATAATTGCTTTTGAACCCAACTCACTCATAAGAGTTGGAAAAATATCTCATTCTTCTTCCGACAAACAAAAGAATTAACAAAACACAAAAACCCACCCCCATCATCATCATAACCCTTCTGCATATATCTTCCACCAAAACAGCGAACTCACACACTCCCCTAAAATCCCTAATCCTCCAAAACCCATTTCACAAAAATAAGAAAACTCCGTCCAAGCTCCCCCCCCCCATCAGTCAAAGTTTCAAACCACACCCTAATAGCCAGTAATTAAAACAGACTGAAAATATATCAGGTCATGATAGTGTATGCCAACCCTACTAAATCTAGAATTTTGAAGAGAAAACATACAGCATATCCAACTAATAGTATTAGTCATTAGATTACCAGATAGCCCTTTCACTGCTTGCTCAGGATCCAACACTTCTGGGTATGAAATAGCTGATAGCTGAGGAGAAGAGCCAAGTAGGAGGAGGAGGAGGAGGAAGGTAGACAATCGAAAAAGCAGAGGAGGAGGAGGAAGGCAGACAATCGAAAAAGCAGAGGCGGAGGCAGGGGCGTAGAAGAACGAAGGAGAGAGGAAGCGGAGGCCGTAGAGGATCGAACGAGAAAAGAGGCGGAGGCGAAGTCATTCTAAACCTGTAGTTCCCCTCAGGTTTTCTGAAAATGTGATATGTGTGCAATCAATTTACAATAAAAATGTATTTATAGGTCGTAGTTTTAAAAATTTTGGGAAGGAGTGGTATTTTGACAACAAATTATAAAATTGGTGGTATTTTGAGCTATTTCCCTATTTTTAATTAAAATTATGAAATGGATGTCATTTTAAGCTATTTCCCTAAATTCTATACGAATATTGATATTGTAAATGTATATTAATAACGTATTGAAAAGTTTTGTTGGCTACATTAACAATGACATATAAGTTTTTTTTTTTTTTTCCTTAAAGAACGGACGTTCATTACGGGGCCAATATCCATTAGATTATGCTAACACTAAAATATTTTGGATACATAATCGATCATATTCCACTAAGTTACACAATTTATATGCTAATTTGATGAGTATCTAGTATTCAACTATAAAATAATGAATAGCTACCAACCTACCATGAGCACCACTCACATTAAAACATAAGGCATTCTAAAGCTTAAGAACACATCCATACAACTGTTTACTATAATTACTGCTAATTATCTATTGCTCATCCAGGGGGCATGGTATATATCAAAAAATAAAGGTAAGATCAACTTTGTTTCCCCAAAGTTATGATTTTTCATTACTATACAATTTGCAAAGGATTAATGTTTTACAAAATTACTTTAAAAAGTTTTTGTTTTTATTTTTATTTTTAATAACAGTGGACTGATGGAGGGTTTGATATCGTATGGTTGGGCTAAGGCCCAATTTGGGATCTTCACTTGGGCTCAGTCCAAAAAGAGAGAAAAAGAGATGTGAACTTTGGTGAGAGGAGCTGAGCTTGCTTAATTGGCTCATCTCTTATTCACATCTTGGCCTTGTCTCACCCAGGTTCATTCCTTCATCTTTTCTCTTACAATAAGCTGATTTGATCTGAAGCCGCCTCCACTCTCAGCCTCTGTGGTCAGGTAATTATACAATGATATTTCCAATGATATTTCCACTCACTCAGCCTCTGTAGGTTAGAGCGATATGAACTTCTTCGTCTTATTATTATTCAATTGCATTCATTTGATTTCATTTGATTTCAATTGCATTCATTGGATTTTAGTTGATTTCGGGTTTGGGAGCTTCTTCTTATTATTTGATTTCAATTGCATTCATCTGATTTTATTTGAATTTGGGTTTGGGGGTTAGGGTTTTGGGATTCTTCTAGCATTGCATAACAGAGTTGGAGAAGAGGCATATGGCAGCTATGTGGTCTGTGGTTCGAAGGTCGGGGACTAAATATTCAACATTACAAAAGTAAGTCTCATATCAACACAAATTTGCCATTGTAATCCAAACAAATGGTGATCTTTACTCTCTTAAGACCTTGAGATTATTTTAGTGTTTTCATGCTTCCTATTTTACCATGCTTTTGTTCTAAACTCTCATTTGATCATCATTCAATGTTGTCACAGCAGTCCTCTTTTTGGTAACCATCAGAGTCTGAAAGCTCCGCTAGTTCTGCATCGGCAATATTCTAAATTGCCCCATGTATGTAGGATATTACCTTTTTGTATCTAATGCTGAAATTATTACTACTTTTTGCTACATGTATGCAATTCACTTTTACGGTCTAAAACTCAAATGATCTGAAGCATCTAAACTACATCCGGAGCTCAAAATTACTCAAAATCATAAATTATTGAGCCATTTAATTGTGATTTGATTAATAGAATGCAATACATAGAAGAAGAAAAAAAAAACATTGAAATTACCCCGCATTCTTATCTACTGAAATTCTATGTTTAACTTATCTATTTTTCTTGACCAAAAAAAAAAACTAATCTATTTAAGCATACCCATCTCATGCCCACAACATTGATTTTGAAAATACGATTTGATTCAGGCTCTCATTCGTTTCTTTATTTGAATTACAGGAGTTTAATAAACAATTTGCCTCCATTCAGACAAGGGAGATTATAGACCTCAGGCCCAAAATGGGTCCCATCCGGGACCAAGGTGACACAGGTAACTAAATTACTTCCCTTTTCTTTTCCCTTTTTCAATTTTTCTTGGCCTAAATACCGAATTCTCACTAAAACAAAAAAAACAAACACTAGCTCAATGTTGGGCCATAGCAGCCACAACTTTTGTTGAGGGAGTGCATAGGTGTCGCACGGGGAGAGAGATTATCCTTTCCCCACAGAGCGTGATTGAGGGTCTTGGCCGTGGTGGTGAGCCTGACACACCGTATTATACTTGGAGGGCCCTACAACATATGCGCAGCAAAGGGGCGTATTTGGAGGAGGATTGGCCTTTTAAAGCCAAAAGGCCAAGAAATGTAAGTCAAACACTAAACCCTTAGTAACTTATGAAAAGCGTCCATTCATACATTTTCATTGTTCTATTTTTTCTTCTTCCTTTCAGTATTCTGCAGAGAGGGTTTACCTCAATGGTTTTAAGAGCATACGCGGAGAAAAAGCCATCCAAGCGGCGCTCGATAGGAAGCTCCCAGTGCTGTGCTGCGTAGCAGCCCATCAATCACTTGCATCTTACAAAGGGGTGAGTTATGTAATGATTACGCCTGCATAATAAGTTAAAATAAATATTCCAAACACAAAAAATGACTAATTATATACTTAAAAAGTACACCAAAAATATACAAAACTCATATGCAAACTCGAATCCTATGGGTTTTCGTTCTAGTTGCTAATGCAATTTCTATTTAACTGCAGGGTATCTTGGACGCTCAAGAATTCTATGGATTTATATGCCCAACATGTAGGGAAAGTGTTTGGAGCTGGTGCGATGAGTGTGGATACGGTGAGGGATTCCACGTGATGGTTCTAATTGGATATGGAACATTTAAGGGAATACCGTACTACAGAGCCCAGAATTCTTTAGGAAAAGGTTATGGAGAAAATGGATTTGTAAGAATAATCATGGGCAAAAATATGCTGAGGATTGGAGATGAGGCGTGGATTCCACTTCCAGTGGTTTAACATCTGAATCAATCTTTGGTGCTAATCCATTCCTCTAATGCAGCAGAATCTGGGTGATGCAAATCGCACCTAATAGGGCCAGACCTAGTGGTCAATTGTGGACTCTTAAGTGTAAGCATAAAGTTACCTAAATCCTATGCATATATTTTGTATTAAAAAAAGATATTTAAGTATGGAATTTGGCACATAAGAAAAATTTGTAAGCAGAAGATGGGAGAGAACCTTTGTTTCGCCTGAGACAGTTTTGGAGTAAGAGAAGGTTCGGAAGTATTCTTCTGCTGAAACACAAAGGCGGACATTAACGCCACAGCTTCTTCTGGTTCCAGGTCATCCAGTTGGTTCTCAAACAAACACTCTGTGCAAATCAACTCCTCCCCTGAATTCATTTCGCATGCAACACAGCCTTTTATTTGAACAACAAGGTCAGCATCTATACATCCAATTTCCTTCAGAACATCTGAAAATATACAATTAAAATACCAAAGAGGAATCATAAGTATTAAGCCGCAGAAACTAAGAAAAACACATGCATATCATGGGCATGTACTCGGCCTTGAAAATCTGGCATTTTGTTGCAGTGCTTCATCTGACATTTCATACTTTAGAGCATTAACTTCCTCTTTGTGTCTCTTTATCTCTCTTGCTAAACTAATGTGCTCCTCCAACTTTGTACAACCATAGCACTTATTATTTGCCATCTTTTGCAATAAGTTAGTCCACTTGTAGTATGTTTCCACAAGATTCACATCTCTCAACTTCAGATCTGAACCAGAGTCACAACTATGAAGGTCAGCTTAGAGAGTGAGTTAAACTCTATAATTCTCAATTGATCCAAGTCTTCAGCACATTCTAACAAGTAAAGTGCCCATAGAAGTTATTAAGTTCGTATGCTTTATCAACAATAGAATTCTTGAACCTAACAGAAATAATCGAACAGAAAAGAGAAAGTAAATGGGACAAATCGAATCAAGGAGTGGAAAGTCGGGAGGTCAGATTTCCAACGGTATAATAAAAGCATCCACAGAATGAATGCATCACAACTCTATACAGTTGCAATCAAGTGTATATTAATCTAGGATGAATATAATTTATAATGATACAACTGGACTTAAATTTCCCAAAAACCTTTTATGCTTTATTTAAACTGACAAATAGATATACCTTCCATTGGATGTAAGGCTGGAGGGTACTTATTTCCATTGGATTTTGTGTCCAACAGCTGTTGAACTGTCTTGGAGTAAGCAGGACTGCTACCGTCTTCAAGAAGCCGAACTTGGTCAATCTTTATCTTGCAATTGCATATGCATAAAAAATCCTTGTCATTGACTTCTCTAACCTCAAACCTTACCCCAGCAGCAGAACCCTGGTGTGTTAATTTTATGTTGATGACACCCGATCCTTTGCGAGAAGTGATGCCAGAAAAATAATCTTCTTCAATAGCACGTTTAGATTTTGGGGCCATGAAATAACCTTGTGGAAAATTGGTGTTTTTACTATCTTGCAAGTTACCACTAGCCAGGGGAGTTTGTAATTCAGGTTTCAGCACTAAAACAATGTATTGCTTATTACTAGAAGAAGGAGCTTTCACGACGACTCCAAGCAAGTGGTCCCGGGCCTGTTGGTAAGGCATGATACACGTTTAGCATACCCTCAACTACTCTAACAAAGAACCAGATACAATATCAATGAAAAAACGGAAGAGTCTACTTGTACAGTTTAATATGAGAAAGAGACACCACGGTGGATGCAGATACCAACATATCATGCTTATGTGAGGACTAGAAACCACCAAATCAGCACCAATCAAACATATCACTGGGGAACAAGGACTCCCTTTAACTTCAGTTTCAAGGGTGAAGGGAGGGAGAGTGAGATGCCACAGAGAAATATCTCGATTAACCCTCAAAGTTCCTAAAACTTGCCTTTTCTGTTATCAATCATTTCATTTCCAATGTAAAAATGATGAGTTCTGAGTTATTTATTTATTAAGATTGGTTACCAATTTGTTCTCTAGGCTCAAGATATGGAATAATTCTCAGATTACAATTTATGATGATCTTCCATGCAGGCTGTGGGATCATGTCTCCTGATTTTTTGCATAGAAGTTGTCATTGAAGACTCCAGCTTTTGGGACGTTTAAGGGAAATAAATTGGGTGATTTGTTTGAAGTCGGGGCTAAATTATCACTAAGAAATAGAAAATATTAAAGTCCAAGTCTTATTCAAATTGCAATATTTCATTTTTTTCTTAACACATTAATAATCAACCCACCATCAGAGGACATCATTCTTTTTTTCTTTTTCAACGGGTAGACATCAGATGCCCGCATATTACGAGTATCTCTACATATCATGTAAAATAAAAGAATCACCCATAGTCATGCAGGAAAGCAATCATTCCTATTAGCACAGAACAATAAACAGAAGAGTAATACTACAATTTGATCCTGAGGGAGGAAAAAGCAGGGAAATAAATAAACAAACAATTTAGGATATGACTGGAATTAATGTGTAAACTATGTAAGGGACTTACTGATTGTGATTTCATGACTACCACTCTCCCAGCTGTAAGAAATTTTTGGGCAACAGAGGACTGCATAACTGCCTCCAATATTTCCGTGTAATATGTCTCAGCTTCTGAGTACATGTCATAATACTCCTCAATAGCTGGTTCACCTTTTATACATCTACATGCAAATAGTCATGCAGCATCAAAAATAGAATTGCAGCATATTTGATGAAAGGCAAAACATAACAGCAAAAATAGAATTGCAGCATCTAACAAGTAATAACTTCCATTTACTAAAGTGTCTTAGATGATGCTTTGACAATTAATGATTATCATAGAGATGGATAGACCTTATACATCAACTGAACTGATAAACAAGGACAGCCCATCGTCAATTGCTTAAAAGAAAAAAAAAAAAAAATCAATTTTTTTATATCGTTCAAAAATGCTAGCTAATATGCTATTACAATTTACAAGGCCACAAATGCTATTGTTAGATGAATACGCACTGATAGCAGCAATATCCTCATAATGAGATAATGATACATGAGCCTAAGCCAAAATCGGTTCAAACACAACTATTTTTATGTAGCACTTGGTTAACAGTAAAAGTTTTAAAGCCTGCATGCCTAACAAAGAGCTATAGCCACATTTAGTAGGTTACCACTGGATTGAATATATCATGTAACATATAACATGTGTCCTGACATATTATACAGATAAGTAATAATCATGACTCTGCCATTGACCCACTCAATAGTTTTTGTAGGTTGTGCAAGCTTTCGCATCAGAAGTTGCTGCTGTTCTGGTAGTTTCTTCTGAGCATGGAATTCAGCAAAACTTCTTTTAAGCATGTCCTCCACCTGCAGTGACAGTCCCAATGCACTCACTAAAACTGCAGAGCTAAAACCTTAACTTGTACTTATGATATGAAAAGTAGACTTGTATTTTTCACAAACACAGAATTAATTAAAAGGAACAACCAATATAATTTTTCGTTTTGAAAAACAAATATACTTTTACTCTAAAATTAGCCTTTGTTGATAGAATACTGTGACAATGAGGTTAAGATGCAGAAGCCATTCCATCACTCCATGGACCCAAGATGGTCATTATAAATGCAGCCTCAGAAACGGCCAAGGGTTTTGTTACTTCTCCTAGTGAGCCTCAATCAAATATATTACCCCGAAAAGGATTGTATTTTCACCACAGGTTATTAAAAAAAAATTGTTTAGCTCCCATAAAAGTAAGATGTTATGGATGAACAGTATGTATTTATCCAAATCAACATGTATAAAGATGTCGGTTTTATTTTTAGCTCCTACAATTTGGACACGGACTTCAATTTTTGAAAATTATTGATCTGCAATCTATTTTCTTTT
Organism: Prunus dulcis; assembly: GCF_902201215.1. Lineage (NCBI taxonomy): Eukaryota > Viridiplantae > Streptophyta > Magnoliopsida > Rosales > Rosaceae > Prunus > Prunus dulcis. The sequence continues at coordinate 6,538,920 of NC_047651.1, forward strand.
CCCCTATTTATATGAACGGAGTTGAAATGAAGTAAGTAGGCACCTTCAGTTCCTCAACACGAAGGAGATGCAAGATCATAATATAGGTAAGCCGAAACTGAGATTCAAGCCTGGTTGCACTTCCAACTATGACATGCTTTAAATCACTTTCTTCTAGGATTTCATCACGGCACATTACAATAACTGTACCAATTTTATCAAGTCCCCTTCGGCCTGCACGGCCTGCCATTTGAGTGTATTCTCCAGGCAGTAATTGTCTAAATTCCTTGCCATCAAATTTCCTTAACGTATCAAAAACAACCTGCAAAAAATATTGACGAAAGTTAGAAGTTAAGATAGCAATGTTGTATATGCAACTAAAGAATAGCGAACAGGCAAGAAGATGCCTTGTCGGCTGTCAGTAACACATCTGTCAATTTATAAGATATTTTAGTGGCAAATTTGAAATATTTTTCAATACTGAATTTCATCAATACAAACAAAGCACAACTAGTACAGGATGTGAAGTGAATTTGCAGAAATTTATAATATGTTTAGGGGTCATATGCCGTTTCTCATTCATGAAACATAAAACTCAAGTTTTCTCATTCTAGTGAAGTAATGAAACATAAAACTCAAGTTTGAAGTCAAAACCATCAACCAAATCAATTCAACGGCAGAATCAAACTAAAGGAGCTCTTCCACGTGACTGCATTATAAGATGTCAAAATAGAAGCTCTAACACGTGCAGCTTCAAATTAAGGAAATAAATTATTCAATCAACAAATTTGCAGACACTTGTACCATCAGAACTATTTAGTAGGACTTTTTTGTTTTTATAGTTTTGCAAGACTGGTCGATGTTAATCAATAGGAAGCTAATGCAACAAAAGAATTCTGAAATATGTACCAAATAAAGAAAACCACCAAATTCTTGATATTGTAGCAGAAATTATACTTCAATTTTGGAAAAACTGCCCAACAAAACTGACCGTTCTAGCTGGTGCATTGACTCCCATTGCAAATGTCTCTGTTGAGAACAAAACCTACAAAATAACAGATATGGTCACTAAAAAAGTTATTAGATCTAAATTCTAAAATGACCATTAGAACTCAATGACATGTGAAAATAACAGAGAAAATTTAACTCTAATGATTATTAACACAAATATGCAAACTATTTGCAACGTCACTGTTAACATCTAAAGATCATCAACGGTAACTGGAGTATCATTTTGAAAAACAAAATATGAATGTCATGACACAGAAATAACCCAGAAGTAAAATACCTTGATTACACCACGACAAAAAAGCATTTCAACAACTTCCTTAACAATTGGAAGCAGTCCAGCATGATGGACACCAATTCCTCTATGAAGAAGGTTTTGAACTCTGACAACCTGTACATCAAATCATATTATGTCCAAGGCCCAAAGTTATTTTGTTAATTAAAAAGAAATAATTAGCATGTAACAAACCTGTGGTAAAGTCCTGTCAGATCCCTTTAGCCGCGAAAATGCTTTATCACAGAACACACGAATCTCACTTTTCTCAGAACTACTTGTGAGGTCAATCCCATACATACTATCAGCTGACTTATCACAGCGATTCTTTGAGAAACAAAATATAACCACCTAGGCAGACAAGTCAGGGAATTGAAATCAAGATTACAGAATTATTACAAGAGAATGTAATATTAACACAGGCATTTACAAGATAAAGCAACAACTCTCTGGTTCCGAAATATGAGCCGAACTTCTACTCTTTGCACGGACAATTAACAACAGTTCCATAGATACTTGAACTCAAAACATGGAGGAGACATAGTTATTTTCCCTGTTAAATATGACAACCACCAAGAAAACACATTTGGAGTTGCCTTCCTCTTATTTGTCTAAATTTATTTCTTAATTTTGGTAGACAATCTAAAATTTAATATTTTTTTCCCTTTTCATTTCTATTTTATTTCATAAAATTAAAAAAAAAAAAAAAACACTGCACAATTAATTGTCGTAGGGAGTTGTATTATTTCCATAAAGTACTAGAACCAAATAAATTTAAAGCAAGAGACATGCACAATAAGGAATTATATTCAAACATACAGGTAACAGAGACTTCTTCGAGAGCTTGTTAATAAGTGACAACCACAAAGAGGCATCTGATCTCCTTAAACCCCAATTGTTCATGCCATTTCCATTGTTTTGATTTGATCCACCAGCTTTGGAGAAATTCCCCAAATTTTGGGGACCAGATTGCTTCTTTTGTTTTCCCCAGTTAGAACTTTGTTTTTGAGTTCGAGCCCCATCATGAGAAACTGGAGCTGGAGCATGTGATCCACTACCACCAGTCGCAGCACTCATATTCTTTTTCTTGAATGCATCTTTTGCAGCTTTGAACCCCTGGGGAATAAAGCTTTCACTTTCACATATTTTGTAAAGTTCTCCGGAGTAAAATAGGCAGTGCTCCAATGGTACTGGTCTTTTTGTAGTCCTGATATCAAAATTATAACCTCAAATATGAAAATGATGTAAAAAAGTTGACAATAAAGCATTACAAACCCCCTTTCTGCCACATTCTTAGAAGAATGAATAGTAAGCAGTGATAAAAACAAATCAAGATAGTTTTAATTGATTTGAATTGACTCAAAAGAACAAAAATAGTTAAATCCATATGCCACACAGATTCATGCTTACCCAGTAACACGGATTTTCTTTTGCTTTGTCCGTCCAATCCAGTCCGCGAACTCCACTTTGTTTGGTACCTACAAATTTACAATTAACACGTAATGCAATGCATCTGCTGCTGCAAACAAAAAATAAAAATGAAGGGGCAGGGGAAAACAAAGACCAACTGCCCACATATCGAATGCACAAGTATCTTTACAGAAGCTGAGAAGTAATAGAACAGTTATGCCATTGTTTTCAAGGAAGGCTTTTAAAAGATATAGACAACGGAGCAGGTCCCAAGGCAAGGTAAACTAGCTATTCCACCTGCTACCAAAGTTTCGATAATGGGTAGGTACTAGATACAATGACATACAAATTCCATAGCCCGGGCAATATAACGTCAGAAAACAACAAAGATAATGGACACTGCTTTTACACTTGCATGGAAAATACAGGTTGCTTAGCATCTTCTGACACAAAAATACCAATCTTGCAGCTGGAATCATCACTCAGATTATTTGGTTGAAACTCTTTGCTCTATTTCCTAAAAGACCTAATCTATAACTTAGTCAAAGAAACCACTACATACCTTGTATCAGAAAATCCAATAATTGGCATGACTGATAACTCATCAACGTCATCAACCAATGAACATCTATGAACACAAGTGAATCAGTAAGACTGTACATGCACAACCTACAGATAGGCAAAGGTTTAAACTTTAGCAATATAAATTGAAATTGGTTGAAAAAAAATCATGATCTTGAAGCAGATTGCATCCTGTCTCTGCGACAAATGAAGGTATCATCATCAATTTAGCCAAAAAGCTCCAAACTTTATAGCAACAGAGCCATGGAATTGAATTGAAATGAATTAGAAGAGTATCGAAAGATTTACCCTTTAGATTGAGATGAGATCTCTTTCTCTGCGATGATGATAATGATGATGATGGATTTGGTCAACTGGCATGCACAACCTACAGACATGTTATCTATACTGGTTTAAATTCAAAGAAGGAAGGATGGTTGCAAGGTGAACCTTACCCTTTGGATGAAATTCAAATCATACGGACCAAACGACAAACGCAGCCACTGCACAATAGGCAAAGGTTTAAACTTTAGCAATAGAAATTGAAATTGGTTGAAAAAAATCATGATCTTGAAGCAGATTGCATCCTCTGTCTCTGCGACAAATGAAGGTATCATCATCAATTTAGCCAAAAAGCTCCAAACTTTATAACAACAAAGCCATGGAACTGAATTGAAAGGAATAAGAAGAGTATCGAAAGATTTACCCTTTAGATTGAGATGAGATCTCTTTCTCTGCGATAATGATAATGATGATGATGTATCAGCAACAACAGTTTAGTTTCTTCGCAATCTGAGATCGTCCACGAATCTGAAAAGCCCCAATCTTGGATGTTGGAGGTGTTTTTGGTCATCTGGCGTTGGAGGTCAGGCGTCGATGAAACATAACTCTTGTTGAAGAGTCGGTTTGGGATTTCATTAGGGTTCCATACTGACAGACATGTGTGTTAACTACTTTAC